>NC_056749.1:326631841-326846841 GCF_019279795.1 Protopterus annectens | reverse complement strand
TATTAGAGCATCCAACTAAAATACTGTAGTGTTCAGGGTTAAAGTCAGTTAATTCAGCTTTTACATGTATAGAGGAGTTAGTGGTTTTGCAAATACACTGCATTGAATCCTGGATTATGAGTTGTCACCTAGTGATCCTCATGGACCCCACCCTACTTCTGCCTAGTGAAAATATACAACACATGTCTTTATAATCACAGTTAATGTAAGAAGTTCACAGAACCATTCAGTAGACTCCTTTGAACAAATACTTAAGACAGTGGACTACTGTCTTTCCAGTATCACTGGAGTATGCTACCAAATTTATTTACTAATCTCTTCCTATATTTTTTAAGTAAATGTGCATCCTGCAGATAGATTAAGGTAAATTAAATTCAAAGCAACAAACTTCCTTAGATAAGATATTCTGTCAGGGGCATAATGTCTGTAAAAGATTTACCATAAAGGTTTCATAAAAATGAAGAGGAGACTAAAACACGGACTCCTATAAATATCTCTGTAATAAATGTAAGCATCTCATCAAAATTATGGAGCAAGCTACTGTACTGAATTACAACATAAAACATGAGCAGTAATAAAAATGTGAAAGCTCAAAACTTTTTTCACTCATTGTTGTACCTCATTCTCAAAAGTCCTTGAATGAATTATATTGCAGGAAACCAGGCAGCTTATAAATATAAAAGCACACGTCATTAAAACAGTTATTCAGTTAAATCCATCATTAAAAGTAACTAATTGATAATAAAACAATCAATGTTGTTAAATACTCTAGCTAAATACACACAGAACCACAAATACATATTTAAAACTACAAAATGTATTTAAACTAATAGCTTTCAGTTAAGGTTACTACGTTTTATTATTCATCATTAAAGTTGCTTCTTTGTATTCCAGACTTTGTTTAATACTACTAATATATCTGTTGTTAGGCAAAATCTGATCCACCATAGGAGCAGAAATAATGTTTTACTATTATGAAATTCAACAAAATAAGGTTATATGGAATTCTATTAATTTTTATTTATATATATATATTTTATATATTTTTATTAAATTGTTGAACTGTATATTGCATGAAATTAAGGAAATTTTAGTATGGTTTGTTTTCTTTTTTATTACTGTATGTGTAGCTATGTTACTTTAAAAATGTTGTGTTTAATAAAAATATTTTAAAAATGGATCTCTGATATGCTCCTCATCTCTGACCTTAAACTTTCTTTCAGTCTCTGTAATATATGCGAGACCACAGGAAAACCCAGGGCATATACAACCATATCACTATTACACTTGAAAGATCCCATTGCATTAAAACAAGACCATTGCTATATTTTAAGTTCTTAATTATAAAACTTACAGACACTACATTCTTAGGGAAAATAATGTTTAATTCAGCATCTTCAGACAATTTAGTACCAAATTTTCTTTTTTTTAACTACATTAATTTTCAGATTAGTTAAATGTGATTGTTCTAAAACACAATTGATGTAATCAGGACTACGATAATTATCACAGAAACACTTTTGTTATATTATGCAGAAGCTTAAAAATAAAGATCTGTTATCTAAATCATATACGCTTCAATATGCTTCAACAGATTCTCTTTGTCATAACATCTAGATATAAACATAGCCATACCTAACTTCTGGCTAAAAGTATTAACATCTTTACATGAAGGTTTAGCCATGAGTAAGAACTACTTATATGCTCACATGGAATGGATACCAACCTGGTTAACAACAGGAAAAACAGTACTCCTACTTAAGAGTGAACCTGCAAGCTATCCTAAAAACTATAGGCCAATAACTTGCTTTCTGATGATGTAGAAACTATATACTGGAATTGATGCTGACAGAGTTTATAGTCATTTAGAAGAAAACTCAGTCATGGATGGTGCAGTGGTGCAGCAGTAGCATTGTCGCCTCACAGCAAGAGGTTCTCCAGTTCGATTCTTGGCTGGAGTGCCTTCTGTGCGGAGTCTGCATGTCCTCCCTGCGTTCATGTGGGTTTCCTCCAGGTGCTGTGATTTTCTCCCACATTTCAAAGACATGCGTCTGAAATATCCGTTGAAAATTACCTTTGTTCCAAATCGGACTTTCTGGGTAAACAAATGTTAGATAATAAATAAATAAATAGAACAAAAGGGCAACAAAAGAAAGTCATAAGAGACAAATGATTGTGTGTTGTTTAATAAAGTCATAATAGAGAGCTGTGAAAAGGGGAGTAATCTAAGTATGGCATGGATATACTACAAAAAGGCATTTGACAGTATCCCACATTCATGGATAAAATAAAGTTTAAAAATGTATATGATCCAGCTTACACTGACTGATTGCATTAAAGCAACCATGAAACAGTGGTAAACCACTTTGCAGTTAAGCCATGATAAAGGACAAGGATTCCAGAGATAAAAATTCAAAGGGGGATATTCCAGGGTAACTCTCTGTCACCACTGCTCTTTTGTCTTGCCCTTAACCCATTAAGCTGTCTACTTAACAGATTAGGTCATGGCTGCAATTTGGCTCAGAAAAAACAGCAAAGTGTGAATACTTCTCATCTTCTTTTTGTAGATGATTTAAAACTGTATAGTTTATCAGATGAGGAACCGAAAGCACAACTGCAAGTGGTCAAAAGTTTTTCAGATGATACAAGAATGTCATTTGGTCTTGATAAATGTTCAAAAGCAACCTTTAAAGCAGGAAAGCTATAGCACCAAGAAAACATCAGTTTGGGACAGGAATGTGATATAAAAGAACTTGAGCAAGAGGGAATGTATAAATATTTGGGAACTGATGAAGGATCAACTATAAAACTTGAACAAATGCAAATAAAAGTTAGTAAGGAATATTTTAGAAGACTAAAATTAATAGTGAAAACAGTTTGGGCATCTAGGAAGAAAATCAAAGCTATAAACCAGTTTGCTCTTCCTGTCCTAACTTACAATTTTGGAGTGATTGACTGGCCCCAAAAGGTACTGGATAGGTTGGACAGGAAAACTAGAAGCATGATTCATGCTCATCAAATGATTTATAAAAATCAGTGTATACCAATACTATATATTCCCCTTTCTGAAGGAGGTATGGGCCTCCTTGAAATTGATTACTCGTATAGATCTGCAATCGTGGGACTGTATACATATCTGCTGAACTCATAAGACTGACCTCATGTAGTGAACATTTTGAAACATGAGGAAGACATGTCTAAGATAACTTCCCTGCTTAGTTTAGCAGAAGCATATTGGTGTCAAGCAGGAATGGAAATCAAGCCAGAAGTAGATAAAAGTCAGGCAACTGAATATGCAAAAAAAAAAAAAACAAAAGAAAGAATATAAGGTGAAGGATCAGATGAGAATGCAAGAAATGTGGAAAATGTATAAATACAGTTGGACATATAGAAAACTCTTAGAACAACCTCATGTTGTTCAGGATTGAATATAGGAATGGTTAAGGAGGGGTGAATTTAAACCAAAAGATGAAAGTTTAACATTGGCAGCCAAAGATAGTGGACTACATACACATTGGTTTACTACGTCCATTGAACATGTGGGCGAAACAGACAAATGAAGTTTTTGTAAAACAGAGTTGGAAACAGCCACACGTCTTGTTGCTGGTTGTGATATAATAATGCCAGAAGGACTGTATTCTGAAAGTTATAATAATGTGGCAAGACTGTTGCATTGAGAATTGTGCAAACATTATAATACTGAAGTAGTTGAAAAACACTGGAAAAATGAACCACAAAGCATTATAGAAAATTATGAAGTTTATATCACATGGGGTCATCCATTACCAACAGTTCAAAAAATAAATACAAGAAAACCAGATATAGTAGTCCAGGAAAAGAAGGAAAAATGTTACAGTGATCATTAAAATTCATTGAAATTGTTACACCCAGGGACTATAGTGTCTTATGTACAGAGAGACACAGAGTCATAAAATACCAGGATTTGTAGACAGAAACAAGGACAATGTAGAAGAAGGATATCCAGACAGTTCCAGTAGTAGGAGCAATGGGTCTTATGAAAAAGAATTTAAATTTGTACTTAGATATGTTACCAATACATATAACTCCATATGAACTGCGGAAAGAGTCATTACTGGGCACATCATAGGTGCTGCGAAGATCACTTCTGGCTAACATCAAAGACTGAACCAATACTAATTTCATGAATTTTAATCATACTTTGACTTAGGAATGGGGTCTATTGCTGTCATGGTATTAGGAACCCAAAAGACTTGAAGAAATTAAAAAGAAAGGGACCATGACATTATTTGCTTCTTGCAGAAAATCTTGTTTTGAATCTCATGCTCTTTTTACCCTAATTTCCCATATGATAAGGTAGATATAGTATGTTTAGGATTGTTACTTGTTCCCTACAAAACAGTAATGGTGGAAATATGCTTTCTATATAATGCAAATACTCTGTGTGGGTCTGCATGTCCTCCTCACGGTCAAGTGGCTTTCAAAAGACATGCGTGAATGGGCGTGTCTTCATTGAAGGTTGGGCTTTGGGCTGGCACCTCGGCACCATAAAAATCTACTGCCAATCATTAGCGGACCGGAGTTCCGCTGTGGCGACCCCTAACCGGGAAAAGCTGAAAGAAGAAGAAGATAATGCAAATACTTGGTTCTTCTTGTCAAATAAAGCCAGATCTAAATAATTTATCTGTGACTCATGCAAGTGAAATGGGAACTTAATATCAAAATGGTTGTTAGAAATCTGAAAAAAATAACAACCCTTCTAAATTCTGGGAGATGGCAAGTCAGGCCCTAAGGAAACAATTCAGCAGTGCAAATCCCTTCTGAAACAAATCATCATTTTTATTGTATTTTCCCTTGTTGCCCTCTGATCATCAGCTCTCCCTTCTTCAGGGGCTTTGTGGTTATGGCTGTAATCATAAACCTTGGTGGTGGATGCAAGCACCTGCATCATGATGAGCATTTTATTCCCCTCCCTGGCATGTATGTACTCCACACACATGGCTATGGGGGATAATGCCATTGGCTTGGAATGCCAAGCCCACATCTTTCTGTTTTGTGGCCATTGTTATTTTTGTTGTTGGGCAAGCCTTCACTAACACAGGAGCATATTGGCTGAATGTGGTCAAAATTTCCCTCCTCCTTGGATGAGTTAACTACTCACCCTTGCCTGGCTCTTCCAGTGCCCATACTACTAGATGAACACAGGTCACCTGGGTAATGGTCAGGGCTTCATCCCTCTATATTACAAAGCCAGGACCACAAATAAATAGCAATAGAAACAACACAATTCCCATGTGGTGGAGTAGAACACTTACTAGACTAGATAATCGAAAAATAAAGTGCATTTACTAGCTGTAAAATATATCCAACAAAACTAATTAGGACAAGTTAAATAAAATAAGAAAATAATTTTAGCAAAGTATTAAACTGGAAAAAGTTATGAAACCAAAAACTTAGAATATGAAGGCATATTATAAATGTATCAATTCAGTAAGAACGGCAAGAAGCCCAGTTATGACATTGGACTTCAATGGAGTAATATTTGATCCAAAGATTGATTGCAGAAAAGTTTAATAATTTCTTTACAACAACAGGTGGGAACATATTGTCATCATCTTGTAGCTTGACAAAGCTAAGTGTAACAAAATAAAAATACATGTTGATCAGTGAAGAATCAGTAGACAGTGCACTAAAGAGATTGCATAAAAATATTTATATGGGTCCTGAAAAAATTCCAGCTGTTATGATAATTAATTTAGGTCTGTTTTTGAGTCCTTGGCTACAATGTATATTCAACTCATTATTATCAACTGGTACTCTTCCACAGTTATGGAAAAAATGTATTGTAACTCCTGTATACAAAAAGTGAAAAACTATGTCAGTATCTAACTACAGGCCGGTGAGTTTGAAATCTATTCTGGGGCAATGTTTTGAATGCTGCGTATTAGAATTAATAGATGATAATATGAAATAAAATAGAAAAATTAGCATTTATCAGCATGGTTTTATTAAATGAAGATCAGCTCTAAGAAATCTATTTGAATTTTATGATCACATAACACTAGCAGCAGATCATGAGGCAGCAACTTTGGCTATATTTCTGGATTTGACAAAAGGATTTGTTGCTTTGCCTTATTCAGTAATACATGATAGGCCAGTGAATAGACAGCACAACTATTGCTGTAGGGCTGTTCTTTTATGAATCCAGACAAATGTCTGGAAAAAGATAAATATAACCCTTATTTAATAAACTGGGTATCTATCTGGCTGTCAGGATGAAGTCAGTCTGTTTTAGTTTAAGGACATATCTACAAGCCATTAAAAATATCTAAAGGTGCTCCACAAGGTTTAGTATTGGGACCAGCACTTTATGTTGGTTAAGTAAGTATGCCATTGATTGGAAACTGACTGGTAAGGAAGAAAGACTACAAAGATATTAATGCTTACTTGACTGATGTAGTCACTGGGCCAATAAAACAGACATGACATTTAGTTTAAACAAGTGTAATATTATGTTCTTTGGTAGTCATATACTGAAGGATCCATTAACATTGCAAAATATTATACTACCTGATGTGAAAGAATTCAAGGACCTGGCAGTATCAACACCATCAGATTTTTCTTTTTCTTGAAATGTGGATATGATGGTCTTAAGATATATGAGGCAGGTAGGATTACTATTGAGACATATCACTCTTAGACATGCCAGTCAGTTGGTGGAACTGTATAAGTTATACATCAGACTGCTTTTGGAATATAATCGTGCACTGTGTTCTTATAAAAATAGATAGCTTAACAAAATAAAACTGGTAAACTACTAAACAAATTAACTAAACAAAAAATAAAATAAAAAATACACACCTCTTCCTAGTCAGGGCACTTTTACTGACAAAAGCTTGAGCTCTTTTATTCCAAGTAACTACAAATCTTCCTCAGAACCTGAAGTGATACTGATCTGATTCTTCCTTGAGGGTGACTTCAGTTTCTCCTGGAAAGAAGATGGACAAATAAAAAAGAAAAATATAACGAAAAGTCTAAAGAGGGATGATAGAGATCTGAAGATAATAAGATAGAAAAAAATAGAAATAGGTCACCAGATCCAACAGATTCTTTGGGTCCAGTGGCAAAGACTCTGAGGAAGTTGGATCTATCAGTTCCTCAAATCTGATCTCCCTCACCTTACCTCAGATTTTCACTGGAGTTGGTGAGCCCTAGGCTCCACTCTTCAATTCTTCAGGAAAGGTGATGCTCCAGACCTCCACTTGTAACGTCATCTTGAACGTGTATTTGGTCTTCCAGAAACCTTACCAAAATAGACATCAATCAAATGATGAGGAGATTCCTGAGGAAGCAAATTTAATTTGGGGTTCTTCTGGTGCTGTCCCTATTAAGTGTTCAGGGTATGAGTCAAGCAACCCCTCCCTTGATATCTTCTATATAACTCCACCTCTCAGGTCCATTTCCTACTGGTCCAACCCTTACCCCTCCCCAGTCCACTTCTATCAGAGATGAACGTTCAGTTTCCATTACTCTCTTGGCTCTGAATCATTTCAGACAGGGATGAGTCTTGGAGCCAAATAATCAGCACTGGGGCCCAGTGAGTGGTGTCATCTTCAAAGTTATTGAACCATCTCTGCCTCTTGGGGCCTTGGCTCTCAATAGCTTAGGTCAGTTGGAGTGGGGGTTGTGCCTCCTTCCATGGATAGGGGGGATGTTCCTTCAGTTCCAATGTCAGCCTTGGCTTTTGAGGCATTTAAAAGGGAGATGGCTAGGTCAAGAAGTCAGGTACCACCTTCAAGATTGGCCCCATCCCAACCTCTTTTGGATCCTTCAACTCACACCGCGCATTCAGACAGACAGGGATAGTCAGTTCCATTAGGCCTGGAGCATACTCGACATCTAAGTTCCCAGTTTGATTAGGACCTGTCTCCTGAGATTCCCCAAGACAAGGTCCTCAGAAACAGATTTGTACACGGAAACATGCAGACTCCTCTTCAGAGTCTGTCACAGAAGATACAAATCTGGATAAAGGTGAAGTTTTTCCACTAACCCTCTGGAAGACATCACCTTTGGTAATGTCCTAGAATTGATGAAACAATGAGGAGGTTTTACTGCCAACATTTCTTCACCAGATGGACCTGTGTTCCTTGAGGTCTTTGGCGCTGGATCATCTGCATCTGGGGTGGTACCACCCACTGATGGTCTTATAGATTTGATGTCTCAGTGGGCCTGGAAGGATCCAGATGTAGTGCAACCCATTCCCAAAAAAATGTATAGGATTTTGGTAGCCCCAAAAGATAGAAAATATTGGAGCAAGGGGCCACCAGTAGATGCCATGGTCATACCTCTCAACCTGGAAACATCAAAAATCTGGACAAAGGCCAATGAAAAGTAGGTACAACTGGCCAAAAATCGGGATGCTGATTAATATAAAATTTGCATACATAATTATGTAACCCCTCCCACTCCATTGGAATCCTGGGATACCAACATGAAGATTGAAGTCACTAAATAATAATAAATAATGGCAGACATTTGAATTTCAGACTTCATATCCCTCAGAAAATATATAATAATGCAAACTATGTTATTCTAGCAACTATCTGAGTTTACAGGGGGAATATTTAAAATCTGTCCCTATTTTTGGGCCTTTGGCCCACCATTATTTTTGGTTTAGTCCAGATTTGTTGCTCTGAGAGATTGAGAGGTATGATAGGTATTGATTTTAAATATTGCTCTTATGAACTTAGAAAGTTGTGAAAATCTAGACAGTTGAGTGGTATGTCTCCAACATCTGCTGACACTTCAGCTGCTTCTCCAGTGAACTATGCACAATTAGGCTTGCCCTAGAAGCACCATGTGACGAAAGGAGGTACTGCCAGTACAGCTACCTGGAATTTTGTAAATAATTATATGTAATTTGTGAATATCAAACTAATTTATATAGGATGCTTGTGTTAACAAATGTATTAGAACTGTATGCCATGTGTATAGCAAACTGCTCTATACAGATGTTTGTGTTGAAAAGGTATTTGTAAAGTGTTTGTACTCAAAAATGTATCCACAGTGTGCTCTACTGGAAGAGAACAGAAATTTAAATGCACTATTGTAACTGTTTAAATGTATATGCTAACAGAGAAAACTGGAGGATTAACCTCAGTCCAGCAAACTTTAGAAAAATATCTGAAATTAAATTACTTTATAGGCTAGGCCATAAAGATGCTTCAGTGCAGCTAGAGACAGAATGTCTGTACTAGGAAGCTTTCTGTATTGTCTTCAGGGTGAACTAATTGCTACTTTGGAAACATGAAGGAATGGAATTGTTTTATGATTTCCAGCACCTGCCAAAGATCTGAGCAAAAGCCCTTGTATGAGTATTTTTACAGGTAGATGCTAAATACTACCAGCTTCAGCAAATGGTGGTTTTGCCTGGGAACTAGAAGTCAGATGACCAGAGATTATGTCATTCTGTAAGTTATCCCAGCAGTAATATTTTAGATATTATTTTAAGTCTCTCGGTGAGACAGAGCATTCTGCATTCTGTCTTGGACCTGACAACAACAACAAGAACCATTCACCACATCTGCCTTGCTCTAATTAAGTTGCTAGGGTATAGTAACTCTCTTAGATATAGTCAGGAATATAGCGGAGCTTAGTTTAGATTTCATTTTCTTTATTTGTGTGAGCCTGTACTGCAATGTTATTTAAATGTTTCCTGTGGTTCTGAGCTCTGATGTCACTGTGAATATATATTTAATATTATCTTGTTCTTTTATTATATATTATTAAATATATTTAAACATTTCTTTGCGGCTGATCTGTTTAGGGATATTTAAGTTTTGAGAGTACTTGCATATTTTTTGGTGACACTGTGTGGTCCACTCCTAATAGCCTTGCTCTTGGTCAAACTACCATTTGTATTAGTATTAATATTACACAGTAAAATTGGACACCCTTCATTAAGGGCCTTAAAATAGCTGATAAGGAGTAACTGGTGGCAGTGGTAACTACCTTATAGTCTGTGCAGAAGAGGGCATAGGTAATAAACCTGTGCCAGCCTTTCCCAGGTGTGTGTGTGTGTGTGTGTGTGTGTGTGTGTGTGTGTGTGTGTGTATAAATCAAACCTCAAAGAGTGTGTGTGTGTGTGTCAGTTACCTGGGCAGGGACACAAAGCACTGTTTGGACAGAGAGGGTGCTGGAGGTCTTGGCATGGTCACTCGGCTGAGATCTCAACTCTATAGCTGTGTCAGTGTGGAGTCTTATTGGGGATTTGGAGGAAGAGGGAGAAACCATCCCTGGACTGACTGTGGTCTCTGTCTGCTCCTAAGGGAAACTGCACTTGATGCAAAGAGCTGCATCTGGAAATATTGTGCATGTACCTGTTATCCTCCCAGTGAACATTCCCCACTGTTGCCAGTGTTGAGGATTAAAGCTCATTGATTACTGGTTGTCAGTGGTGGGTCATCACACCTCACAGGGCAGCGGTTTGTTTATTCCTCCAAGAAATGTGGCACATGACCATTGGTGTGTAGCTGGTGCTACTTCAGAGACTCTGGTGGAGTAAGGCAAATATACTGCTCTAGCAGAAAGCTGAAACCATACCATCCAGCAATATAAGTGATATCCAGGTACCCATTTCCAGATATTATGCATAACAGAAAGGACATGATAACTCAAACAGATGCAACCTGACAATTTCCCTGTCCCCAACTACCAAGAGGCACTGCTTTTATGAGTGACAAAACCCAGTCCTACTATGTTCCTTTGCTGCAGTTTTACATTTCAACTTAAACTTCTCTCTGTAGAGCTGGAAATATTTAGCCTTAAAAGCTACCCATTAAAAGAACTCAAGCCACAGTGATCTGAAACTATGGGCCAGGCTTAACTTACCTTCATGTTTAATTCAGAACCAGTTTATATGCAAATCAAATTGTCGTGAAAAGGAAACATCTTCTTTCCTGTCATACCAGAAGAGTGCCTAGTTCCTCTATGCTGTAACAGACAATTATTATTTGTACTAACCAAGGGAACACTTTGCAAAGCTTAGCTAGATTGCTAGTAGTAGTCACACTGTTAAAGTTTCCCGCTTGTGCCGCTAGTCAGATAATAAGATGGACTTGAAAAAAATCACAAAAAAAAAGTCATTAAGGGTGCCTGTAGTTGTTAGATTGAGAATGGTGTTTTAGGGTAAGTGTTTGGGTTTAACAGATGATTTTGGAGTTTTAGGGTTCAGATCAGAGTTTTTGGTTTACAGGTACTTACACCACATTCTCATGAGCTGTTGCAACCCTGCTAAGAGAGAATGGTTACTAACTGGAGCAAGACGTATTATCAAATAACAGCAGGCCACTCTTGCTTTTACTAGGCGAAGAAAAAAAACATTACCTAGCTTACCATTATGCCTACTCTAAAAAATATACAATATCGTAAGAAAAACACTACTGTGTATGTGCGTTTCAATGTAAAACACAAGATGCTGTCATTAATCTACATACCATTACTAGAGATATTGCACAGATCCAAATTCATAATGCAGAAATCAATTAAAACTTATTCCACCCTAAAAAGAGATAAAAAACATTTTCAAGACCTTCCACAAATGTAAACACAAAATGCACACAGATTATCTACATGACAACAACTATCTGTCATCACAACATTTATAATGCTGCTAACTAACAGCCATGGTATCAAGTACTTAAAAGCAGCGCATGACAATAGGTCAGAGTGTTAGGATAATGTTATGTATACATCTGTCATTGCATGTAATCAATATGGCTAAACCACAAGACTAAAAATATCTGTGAACATTTGCATTATAATTACTAAATAAAAGAAGATATAGTCAAATGACAGTGCAGTCGAAAAAGCATTGAAAATACACCGCTACGAACCACAGCGATCATGTCTACCACTTATTCTCACTCCTTCACTTAACCTAAGGACAAAGCTATGAAGATAAATACCTTACGAGTTATAAATGCATATGTGTGCAATACCATTGCTCACTCAGTGACAATAAAATGCATGGTCCAGCTCTGCCATTCCAAAACATTAGCAACCTCACCGGATTCGTGCAAAATTTAACATACATTACAAATTTCAACTAGATAAAGAGCAGGAATGCAAGTCCACACGTCAAACACAATAGAAAAAACTGCAAAGAAATGGCCTAAGTGGTTTCAAATAATCACTCACCTGGATGCACACAGCCAATCAGGGGAGAGGCATGGTCTCACGAGGCAGACATCATCAGGTATGCCCCTGCACATTGATAACATTGCAGGATACAATGGCGATGTGCGATGGCATCAGCGTTACTGAAATAATTGAAAATAAATTTAAAAAATCATGATTTGAAGGGGACACTGAGGAATTTGTGGCACCCTATTATTTTAGCCTCAAAGTTGGGAAATTCTGAGGAATTCGGTACGGCTGAGAGGTATTGCCATGGTAGTAGTAGGAGTCACTAAAAAGTTGTCCAAAGAGAGTTATTCTGTCTGTTCCCCTAACAGAGAGGCGTGGGTGTTGGACAGATCTGATAAATGGACATATGCTTCAGTGACCTTCACACTCAGTGCAGTGAACTATCTTGCCCACATGATGCATTTTCAGAGGGGCTTGACCACAGAGCTTACCAAGTCCCTCTTAGGTAATTTACCAGTGGATGTTCAGAAGACGAGCAGACTCTCAACTTTCTACCCTATAGTCTATGTCTAATGTGTCCATGCATCTGCTCTCCAATAAAGCTGATGGCACAGTCAGGGCAACAGGCACCAGCATTGAATGCACCAGCATGCTTAGATGCACCTTTGTGACTTTGTGGAAGTCTTCAAGACATCCTTTGTCGATGTTGATGCTTTGCCACTTTTCGAACCAAAAGTCAAAGAAATGCTTACCAGGAGTGAACAAGATGGTAAAATCCTGTCTGCTGTTGGGATCCGCTTCTCCACCCATCAAAGGACCTTTGCTAGGAACCAAAGAGGTGGTAAGAAGATGGGGTTCAGAAAGTCACAGGGTCAGCATCAGGTCTGTCCTGGAGACATGCCCTCCTGGGACAGAGGGGTAGGTAATTCAATTACCAAGAAACCCTACCAGCACTCCTGAAGAGTTGCCTGACTGCTGCATCCACAAGCCTGGCAAGATATTATAATGGATTGTTGGGTGCTAAGGATAATCACCAGAGGCTGTTCAGTTCCCTTTCTTATCCTCCAAGAAAAAGAGAAAGATTCCTGATGTTCCATCCAGTCAAGTTCTAATCTGCAGCAACAGAAGTATTCAAGTTGCTAGAAAAAAAGAGTCATCCAGCAGGTCCCCCAAGACGACTTAGAATCAGGAGTCCCTTCCAAGTTCTTTGTAGTTCCAAATACAAAAAGGAGATCTCAGGGTGATCTTGGACCTAAGTATTCTCAATCAATTCGTAAGACAGACAAAATTCCGGATGGTCCTGTGCAGTCCATATTGCCTGTTATGTGCAAGGATGATTAGATATGCTCTACAGATTTCTAGGATGCCTACTATCACAGAAAAAAGAGACACAATCCAGGAGACATCTCCATTTCTGGGTGAGAGCTAATCATTTTCATTGCAGAGTACTGCCATTTGGTCTCACCACAGCCTGCTGAGTGTTTACAAAGATTATGGCAGTAGTAGCAGCTCATCTTTGACTGCAAGGGGTCCAGGTGTTCCTGTACATAGATGATTGGCTCTTCACTGCTACTTTCAGGGATCTTCTGGTGGAACATTGGAATCTCTTGCTCCAGCTTGTACAGAGACTGGGAATTACAGTGAATCAGTCCAAAATCCAGCTGTCCCCCTCTCAGCAGATAGAGTTTATTGGAAGTAATCTTAACACAGTCCTACAAACTGCCGAAGTCCCAGAGCAGAGAGCTTTCACTTTGTGGCCACTCGGGTCATTCAGCATCCTTTTCCTCAGGCAAGTTTAATACTTAATTTGCTAGGTTTGATGGCCTCTGCAGTTATGTTAGTTCTCCTAGCAAGAGATCACATGAGGGTACTTTAATGAACCCTCTCAGTTCAATGATCACAAAGTATTCACTCCCGTCATACCAGGATTCACCCAACGCAGGTTTGCACAGACCATATCAAATGGTGGATAACCTCCCTGTCAGTGACAAAAACACAAAAATTTTGTCCATCAAATCCACTGGCATCAGTAACCATGGATGCTTCCCTTCTGTGGTGGTAGTGGTGGGGGGAGCATTTCAAAGTGATGACAGTTCAAGGTTCTTGGTCACCCCCTAGAGGTCAGCCCTCACCTCAGTGTCTTGGAGATGAGGGAGGTAATTCTAGTATCATGAGCATTCCAGGACTCCCTCCCTGAGGGTGCAATTTCCACTCAGACAGACAACATGGCAGTAGTCTGGTATATAAACAACAAGGGGGAACCTCCTCATATCGTCTTTGCCAGGAAGCCACGAGAGTATGGCAGTGGATGATGTCTTCCTATCATTTTTCTGAGAGGAACACATATCCCAGGGACATCAAATTTACTAGCAGACAAGTTAATTAGGTCTATACTTCTGCTCCATGAGTGGTCCCACAATCACCCGCTGGGGACAACGTTGAAGCTGTCTGTCCACCTTATACCTAAACAAGCACAGCAGTTACTTTGCCTTTATCTACCCTAAGAACAGTCATCAAGGGATGCTGTAGTTCACAATTGGCGCCCAGGTCTATTCTCCACCTTTCCCCAATCCTCTTAATGACAAAATGCATTCAGAAGCCCAGAAGATGCAAGACTAGGGTGATCCTCATTGCCCCCTTTTGACTACAGTAGATTTGGTTCTGCTTCTTGTGGCTTCATTTGCTACATCCTCCATGGGTGTTGGATCTGATTCAAAACCTTCTGAGTCACTCTTCCAGATTGGGTTTACTGAATCTAAAAGCCCTGAAATTAACAGCATGGTTCCACCAATTGCAACAATAGCCAGAGATGCTAGGCTATCTTTCTCAGTGGTCCACATTATTTCAGCTCCTCAAAAGTAGTCCACCAAAACGATATACCAAAAGCAAGTGGAAATAATTCTATTTGGGTCTCATTGAAGGGATTAGACCTTTTCTCAGTGCCTGTTCCTTTGATTTTGGATTTTTTTTTGTCATAACATTTTCAGAAGGGTTCCATTTTTCTCAAATATCAACCTCCAGATGGCTGCCATCTCAAATTTTCATGTAGGGCACAATGATACTTCCATAACCTCTCTTAAAATTTCTAAAGCTTTCCTTAATGGTATCTGAGTAAGAAGGTTCCTTCATGGGATATCACTATATTGCTTCAATCTTTGATGGAAGCACCTTATTTACCAGAAGCTTCAGTAGACTTGAAGTTTCTCTCCCAGAAAGCCGTCTTCTTTGCGGCAATTACCTCTGCTAGGTGAATTTATGAGTTGCAAGCATTATCTTGTAAACCACTATATTTGGGTTTTGGGTTTTTATAAAGGCAGAGTGGTCTTGAGAATAAATTCATCCTTTCCACCAAGGAAACATCCAAAACAAATCTGAATCAGTCAATTGATGTGCATGTCTTTTTCCAAGATTCTCAAGTAAAAGGGTAAAGATATATCAAAAGTCACATTATCCAAATGGTTATTTGAATGCATTTGCTTGCTTTATAATAAACTGGGCTTGCCCTTACAAGCAAAACCAAAAGCACAGTTTACAAGAGCAGTGGCTCCTTTTACTGCTTTCATGAAGAGAGTTCCCATTGATGCAATTTATGCAGCAGCAACACAGTCCACTTTTCATACCTTTGTATCTCATTAAAAATGGGATGGACATTCCAGATCACTTTCTTCTTTTGGCTCCACAATTCTCAGGAATGTCCTTCCTTGATACTACCCTGGTGAACTCCCTGGGTGTATAACAGCTTGGGAATCTGTCCCAAAGTTTGAATCAGATGAAAATGGACAGCATCGAATATGAAAGTTATGTACTTACCTCTACAATAGAACCACGTTGTTTAATTTTTATCAGGTTCAGCATTCCTCCCATTCCCCTTCCAATATTGTCATTGGCAGATTCTGGTGACCAGATATACCTCATGTGAGACACTGTACCTTCCTATGGGCATTCATATGTCTCTTAGCATCTATATTCTTTTGATTAAGTGTAAATAATAATTGGAGTTGTGTCAGCAAATTCAATCTTGGGTACTTAGGTGGAATGGAGAGAATTATGGGTAGGGGAGGAGTCAGATCCCTGAATCTGCAGCTTCATAAATGGTGCCAAGGATGGCTCCAGTCATAACTGGCAATCAAAAGGAAAATGGAACAACACAGATCTGTCATTATGGTAAGTATATAACTTTTGTTTCACAAAAAATATAAATAGTAGCTGGCTAGTCAGTGAGCCTTGAGGGACTCAGATGTTGACTGGCACTGGGTGTGAGAATGGAGAAATCCATCTCATACATTGCTCTATATTGGCAAGACAGTATGAGAACCACTTGATGGCCTTTTGGGTGATGTCTATAATAATAAGTATCCTCAAAAGGAATGACATAATGCATCAAGTCTTTTTAAAGCTATGAAGTTATATGGCTCCATGTGAGATAACACTGTTTAGCTGGTACAGATGAATTTGTTTATATCAAGTAATGCAGTACCAGTCCCATGGTAAAGATGGAAGTTATGTTGAGAATCTGATTCACTTTGAATAACACAATGTACATCCAAGTCAATAACATGGCTTTAGAAAAGAGAACAGAACCATAATTCCCTAAAAGTTTATACCTCACCACAGATGCAGGACAACTAACTGGAACAGACTTCATTGATATGTCAAAGGCCTTTATCTCAGTGAAGCAGGACCTTCTTGTCAGGAAAATGTCAATCTGTGCTTTTAGTTACTCTGCTCTGGAATGCTTTAAAGAATATCTCCATAGCAGACAGTTCCAGATGACTGTTGAACAACTAGAGTGCGGTGGACTGACTATTGCATTTATGCCTGCAGCATCTCTTTGTGGATTAGAACATACTTCTGTATTGCAATGATATGGCCATTTGGCCTTAGAAATTGCCCCATATCTGATTGCCATATTTCTATGCCTTACAGTAAACACAAGAAAGACCAAGTCTCTACTGTTTGGAACTCAAAAAGACCTCTCTGTTGGACTTCCAAGATGGCTGTACACTTTCCCGGTATGAAAAAGAAACCGAGAGACAAGGTCCAGAAACTTTGCCACTTTTAGTAAATTCAGTTACTTGCTAGTAAGTATACTGCCTGGATGCCAGCAAAGAAGAAATTTAGAGAGCCTTAAAGAAAATCATCTGAAAAGGTAAAGCGAAAACACTGACTGGGAAGAATCCTGCAGCTGTTCAGCAAAAAGCAGTTCAAGATACATCTTTGGTACAAAGCATGGCTTTCAATAATCTAGAGGAAAAACATTCAAATGTGTTCAGAGCTGATTAAAATAAATGAGACATTGAAGGAGTATATCAACTCAAATAACAAAAGGATGGAAAATGGAAGAAGCATTCAACATCTATTTTGATGAAATTTGCAAAAATCAGAAGTTGAAATGAGGAAGACGCTAGCTGAGTATGAGACTACTCAAGAAGAACTGTTTAGAAAAATGGTAGAATTAGAGGACTGAACATGCAGGAAAAACCTGAGATTTTCTGCTGTACCAGAAAAACTGGAAGGAACAGACTATATTAATGGTATGAAATTACAATTAAGCAATTGGACCGATATTCCACAATAGGATTTGTTAATTGAAATGGAACATTGTGTGTATGCTCCAAACCTGTCCACAAGAAAGCAGCCAAGACCTACCTTAGTAAGATGCAATCATACCAGCAGAAAGAGTTGATCCTGACAAAACTGTGGCAGGAGGGCAGAGTATTAAAAATTGAAGACAGTAGTGTGATTGTGGAAAATTATTATTCACTGTACACCAGGCAGAAGAGAAGCAAACTTATCCAGCAATCACAGAATGTCAAGAGGCAGGAGTGAGATTTAAGCTACTGTATCCAGCTGCCTTCAGAATATTTTTCATGGAAGATCAAAGTTATTCTTGATGCAGAACAGACTAAGGAGAAAACACAAAAGTTTGTCCAACAAAAAATGCCCCACAAACAGAAGGGGACTCTGCTTCTCGTTGTTCTGATAATAATGCTCATAGAGAGACTTTGCCAGTGAACCCCTTTACAGTGTTCCAAGGAAAAAATGAGAGAGAGAATAAAAAGCACAGGAGTTGACAAGAGGAATCTCCAGTACCTTGGACTTGAACTGGTATCTGGTTTGGGAGATGGAGATGAACAGGAAGAAGATCAGCAACACTGGAATTAATGAAAAATGTGAGACTATAAAGAATCAGTCACATTTATGAAACATGGCTTTACAAGAAATAGTGGAAAGAATTGGACTTTTGTTGATTTTGTTAAAATTGTGGGGGACTGAAAAGAACATAACCCACTTCATGTCATTAATGTTTGGAAGGTCACTGAAGGAACGGAGAAAAAGAAAAAAGTAACTGTACATAAAACACTTGTTGTTCTTAACAGTATTTGTATATAACATTTCTTGATATAAATTGCATGTTATATAGTAAAGCTTTTTCAGTTGTTTTATGTGATAAAGATAATAAAGCAAACAATTGCCTTTTATTCTGTTCTTTTTTCTTCTTTGTTTAGTTTTAAGAAATATAGGCATTGCAATGTAAAAAGAGAAGAAAGGCTGGACAAAAACATGTTTAAGTTATTATGCTGTAATCTTAATTTTTTATGTGGGAATAGGGTGTAAAAGTGTACAGATTTTAATATACATAGAGTTTATATATTTCCTTTCACTTTTGCATAGGCAAATGTCTGGATTAAGGCCCTTGCTGTAATCTAATAATGATTTTTTGTGTAAGCAAGTTAATAAGACAATATTAAATGTAATGAAAAGTTTTCCTTTAGCAAATAAATGTGCAGTGTGAGTTGAGAATTCTCCAGCTGAGGGCAGCTGTATGTTTTGTTCTTATGTTTCCATGGACACAAGCTGATTACAAGACCAGACCAGACAGCAGTTACTGTAAGTAGAAACACAGGCTGTAACATGTACCTTAAAATGGATAATGTTAATTTTAGGTTCAGTAATGCATGTGGGTACAGCTGTTGATTTGGGACATTGTTTTCCTATCAGGAGAGTTAAACTTCATTATTTGAAGATGTATAGCTTTGTGTGTTTGGTTTAAGTTAATAGGTTATGGGATGTTCTGGGGTGTTTTTTGAAGTTTTTCATTAAAACAAAAAGTCTTGTAAAATGTGACATAGATTCCAAGGGAGATGACAAGAAACAACTATATAAAACATCAACCTGCCAAACGTTAGTGAATGTATGGAACACAAAAGTTGGAAATAGGCATTTAAAAAAGCTGTCATATGTAATAGGTGGGAATAATAACTTTGTATCATAATAATGGCTACACTATCCATATTATTTTGGAATGTGAATGGTCTTACAGGTATAAAGAGAAAGCTAAGAATATTGTATTATGTTAAGAAATGCGTAGTACAAATAGCAATGATACAGGAAACACATTAGGAAAAAAGTGAGCATGTGAGTTTGATAAAGAAAGGATTCCAGGATGGATATTTAGCAGAGTTATTTGGGACAAAGAAAAGGGGGATAACATATTCTGATTGCTAGAGGGGATCCAATAACAATAAAAGAGAGAGAAAAAAAAGATAACAATGGAAGATTCATAGTAGTAAGGGGTTACTGGCAAGGGAGGAGGATTACGCCAGCATGTATTTATATTCCAACTAAAAATGCTATTATGGAGCTTAAGAAAATTTTGGGAGAAATAATCAGCTTTCAGCAGGGAATATTAGTTATAAGTGGGGACTGAAAATTAATTTACAATAGTTTGGATGCATTGAGGGGACCTAGAAGGGAAAATATAACAACAAGTAGGGTCAATTTATGAATAAATTTATGAAAATATTTGGTATGGAAGACATGAAATCAGTAGTAGGAACTCAGAGAGCATTTACATATTTTTCCCTAAGTGCAATAACTGGGCTGGACTAGACAGAACTGTATTTCACAGGAACATGTGCGTGTAATTGAAAACTTCAACACACATCCAATAACTATTTCAGATAATGCACCAGTAACAATTAAGATAAAATGCAGAGTAATGTAGTAAAAATTAGACACTGGCACTTCCCCACCTACTTGTTAAAAAGAGAGGAATATAAAGACTGGGTAGTGGAACTTATTTGAAAATTATTAGGGAAGACAGAAATTTCTTCAGAAGTTATAGCTAGTGAATGGGATAAAATGAAAGTGGTGTTTAAAAAGCTTAGAAATAAAAGAAAAATAGAGTTGGTTAAGAAGTAACAGGAATTATATGGAGGGTCTGATAAAGGTTAAAAAACTGCAGAATAAGGGGGATCTCACAGAACAACAAGAGGTGCAACTGCAGAGTGATAAAGAAAAAATAAGGGAGTATCTGGATAAAATGCACAAGTTTAGAAAGACTGCTGTTAGCAACTGTTTTTAGTAATAACTCCAGATCATAAAATCTTTTATAACAACAACTTAGGCAACAGAAAGTAGGAAGGGTTGTTGGTAAACTTAGGAAGTCTATAACAAGAAAAATATCCAAAGATGCTATAAAGGTATTGGAGATAGTTTGGAAATTTTAATGAAAACTTGTGTAAAGCAGAGAAATGTAGAAATAAAAAAAGAGCATAAATGGAAATATTTATGGAAGATTTTCGGGTCTATATTATATGCTCGAAGGTTTAAAACTTCAACTCTCATATGATCGACACCATATGAACAAAAATATCAAAAATAGGCAGTCAGCCGCCAGCCAACCGAATAAACACTCCGTTACCAAAGTAAAAGTAAAAATAAGAATAAACCAGTAACGGGAACGGAGTGAGGCAGGTAGTCTCCTTAGATTAAAAAATACATATTTATTCACAGTGATAAGCGCTTTTGCTTACAAAGCTTCTTCAGATCACTTTAACAAACACATTAATGGTCAGATAATATATACAAATTCAAATTATTCAGACCAGTCACGTAACTCAATCAATTAATCAATTTAAAAATGCATCCTATGCGTTTGACTTCAAATTGCATCAAATATACTATGACTCGATTTAAAAACATATATATATATATATATATATATATATATATATATATATATATATATATATATACATATACATATGCATATATTTTTTCTTCCTAGAAGTATAAAAATATAAATATATATATTATGTAAGTAGTCAATATCCTTTCTAAAGAACCTACGCCTTCTACTATATATAAATGGAATTGTATATAGTATATAGTGAGTCAATATTAGTGTCACTGAGCCATATACTTAATGATGAAAAACCCATATACTCAAAAATGAAATAAATATATATACAACATATAAACAAAACATACATATATATGCTATAAATATAGAACATTTTACACATTTTATATATAAGGAACATTTTATATATAAAAAAGTAACAATAAAACCTATTTAGAAACATTAAGAATTCTCATATATAAAATAACTAAACTCCTAATAGGATAGTATATTATTTTCTACCCAATATTACGACGTTTCCTCAATAGGGGCTTAATGGATGCCCTTTCATTAAGGCCCATGCCCCTATCCACTCTTAACTTAATAATCCAGTTGTTCTCCCTATATTCGGTATGATTTCTAATATTTCCTTCATGAATATTGGAGCATATAACTTCTAAGGCTCTAAACATAAACCTATGACTCTCATCATGATGCATAACATGTTTAGCTAAGGCATTATGTACTAAACTTCTTCTTATATGATAAATATGCTCACGTATCCTATCTCTAAAGGGCCTATTCGTTTTACCAACGTAAAATGAACTACAACTCTGACATACAGCTAAATAAACTAAACCAGAAGTCATACAGTTGGCTGTTGCTGATGTTACAAATTCCCTCTTTAGGTCAGGATGAAAGAACATACTATTAGTATCTATATACGTACAAAAATTGCACTGTCCACATGGCTTAGTGCATCCATCACAAAACTCTCCCTTGCTATTATGTGGGTAGCAGAGTATTCTTTTAAGATTCGTTTTATTCCTATATTGAAAACATGGTTGTTCACCTACAATCCTTTTAATATCCTCATCAAAAACCTCCACTGTGGATCCTTTAGTTAAAGTTCCAGCTTTTTATACCTCTGATAGCAGAGAAATTAGGCTCATTGTCTTTAAGAATTGGTCAATTCTACAAGTAGATGAGGATATGCTCTGCTACCCACATAATATGCACTAAGCCATGTGGACAGTGCAATTTTTGTATGTATATAGATACTAATAGTATGTTCTTTCATCCTGACCTAAAGAGAGAATTTGTAACATCAGCAACAGCCAACTGTATGACTTCTGATTTAGTTTATTTAGTTGTATGTCAGAGTTGTAGTTCATTTTACGTTGGTAAAACGAATAGGCCCTTTAGAGATGGGATACGTGAGCATATTTATCATATAAGAAGAAGTTTAGTACATAATGCCTTAGCTAAACATGTTATGCATCATGATGAGAGTCATAGGTTTATGTTTAGAGCCTTAGAAGTTATATGCCCCAGTATTCGTGAAGGAAATATTAGAAATCATACCGAATATAGGGAGAACAACTGGACTATTAAGTTAAGAGCTGATAGGGGCATGGACCTTAATGAAAGGGCATCCATTAAGCCCCTATTGAGGGAAACGTCGGAATATTAGGTAGAAAATAATATACTACCCTATTAGGAGTTTAGTTATTTTATATATGTAGATAATAGATCCAAACTGGAGTCACCACATGGAAGAGCCAAGTAAATGAAAAAACGTCTTTTATTGTTCCATAAAAACACAAGCGCTTTCACGTAGGTAAACTACGCTTCTTCAGGTGTAAATAACATGAAGTAAACGAACTGCTTTTATACATAGCCTTTCGGCGCGAAAATCAAGGTACAAAGCATCAATTAACCAATAATTTAATTAGCTTTTGTTATACTTAAATTGGGAATAACCAATATTCAAAAATAAAAAATAAAATGTAACTGAACATCTTATAAAAAACAGACCTATAAAAAAATTCCATTAATTACAGTGCTGTAAGCTATTAATACACAACTAAATTGCACTAAAGGCACTGCAGCGCTTAACCGCTACGAGCCTGGTTGGCATAAAAGATATAACTTCTGCTGACTCACAGTATATCAAATTTCCTATTAGGTTCTACTGAGTCCTTCTTTACTGTGTCAACCTAGTTGTTATTCATACATGTGTTTAAAACATCAATATTGAATATTTCATATAATATTAAATATCATCAAACTCAAAATTAACTAAACTGTAAAACATACTCAAATGTTGCCGCTTTAAAACCTGTATATTCCCTGGCTCGATGATTAGTTTATATTCCACAGCTAGTGGGCTACGTTAAGCATAAGAAGCACTATTTCAAGCTCCATGGAAACAGTAAACTAAAGACATAAACATGTCATCTTAATTCTTAAACTTAATAATACTAAAACTGTCCTTCCACTTCTTTTTTCTTCTAAATCAGGGAATGCTAGTATGTACAATAAGAAATAAAGAATCAAAAATCTTTCAGCATGAATGCGGGCCAAACATGTATTGTATTTCTTTAAGCCTTAAAGAAATAATCGGTGTGTTACTAACTGTGCAACTAGCTCACATTAAAACAAATGCATAAAAGCCAGATAGAAATTCCGGTCTTAAAATACTTTATACATAGTGTGATAGAATATATCGGATTACTCTTCTAATGTGCTTAATAAGATATTGAACTAAATTACTTGCAATAACACGTTGCAAAACTTTAAAATGCAATCGGCAGCTGAGGGGCTGCGATATTTTTTTAAGCCTTAAAGAAATAATCGGTGTGTTACTAACTGTGCAACTAGCTCACATTAAAACAAATGCATAAAAACCAGATGGAAGTTCCGGTCTTAAAATGCTTTATACACAGTGTAATAGAATATATCGGATTACTCTTCTAATGTGCTTAATAAGATATTGAACTAAATTACTTGCAATAACACGTTGCAAAAATGCAATCGGCAGCTAAGGGGCTGCGATAAAAGTGAAAAAATGCAATATATAAAAAAACCCATATGTACAACGAACAATATAAGAAAAAAACAGATGCCAAATTCCAATAGATTTTCGTGTAATCAAATATCCTTATCTTTTCCCTTCTAAATCTTGGGACATTTAAATTTCCCATAAGCAGTCCTTCAAATAAAAGCCATTACTGTGTATGGGCTGTATAGAAAGGCATGGAAGAAGCGATGAATAAGCACTAACCATGCAGCTGTTTAGGTGTTCGCTAGGGATTTCAGAATAGTAAATTCCGAATCAGCTGTATGAAACAGCTTATTCAATGAATTGCATTTATTTACTCGATTTTTCCACTCTATAATAAGGTGAACGTAATTGATTAGCGATATCCCAACACAACCCAAAAAAACATATATATATTTTGCTACGAATATAACCAGATCAAGGTGTTATTATAATATATAAACCATAAGTTTTCTCCTAAATCAAAAATTGACTTCAGGATTCCCATATTCCAAAAATTCAGTGAAATTCATAAAATGCAGTAAATTACTTACTTAAAAAGAAAACATATTTTTGTAACTATCTGTAAAATTATAATATTTTTCTATATCAACTGGATCAACTATTAATTTATCAAATTTACATATAAATACTATATAATTAAATATTTATAACCAAATAATCAAAAAATATACAAAGTTAAATACAAACAGAATAGTGTACTAATGACTAGTATAAAAATTATAACACTAAAATATAAAATAATATACTAAATTTGTATGAGTGTAAATACTTAATACTCTAAAGTCCTCATTTATAAATATAATCTAATATAACAATTGATATATCTAAGAACAACTAAGATTGGGAAGAAATTCTTCCTTATTAATATTTCTTCCTGTTGTTCAAAACTGGCTTAACAGATACAGATTGGTTAATCCCAGGAAATATATGTGCTTTTAGAGTCAAAATCCATTTCAACTCTCTGATAGCTAACTGGTTATTATTATCTCCTTCTCTGGGGTTCAGAGGTAACTTCTCTAACACTTTAAAGCCAAAACTATGGGTATTATGTTCTATAATGTGTTTGGCTAAAGCATTAGTCTCTTTCTCTTTTCTAATGTCGTAACAATGGTTGTAAACCCTATCGCGAAGCCGTCTTTTAGATAATCCGACGTAAAACACGTCACAATGGTTACACGTGGCCAAATATATCAAATTACTGCTATTACAATCACTGTAAAATCTAGGAATGAAGGTAAATATACCTTCTGGATGTATAAAACTAATGTGTTTGGATATGTATGGACACATAGAACAGCCACCACAAGGAAAGGTACCAAACTTATCGTAGTGTACTTTACTATATAAGGAAGTACGTTCTAAACAGAGAATTTCTTTCAGACTCTGAGAGGTTCTATAACTGAACCTGGGGAATTCACCCACTATGGTTTTAGTAAAGGGATCTGTAACCAGAACATTCCAATTCCTGATAATGATATTATTTAAGTTAAAACTGTCACTAGTGAACTTGGTGACATAACTCAATTTATCAGTGAAACTCTCTTTAGATGTAAAATGTTTCTTATAACCAGTAGTGTTCCTGACTACAGCAGTATCACCAGAATTGGATAACTTATTGGAAACTTCTTGTTTACAGTCTGTGAACATCCTAGAGGGATATCCCCTTTCTCTAAACAAAACCTCTAATGTACTAAGTTCCCTGTCCAAGGTGTCACTGTATTTACATATTTTAAAAATGTTATGTAGTTGACTGGATATTATCCCTTTAAAGGTATGTCTCGGGTGCATGCTGCTAAAATGTAGCAGCGTATTTCTCCATGTTGATTTCCTATATAAAGATGTGACAATCCTTTCATCTCTAAATTGTAGTTGTAAGTCAAGAAAATGTATCTGATTATAAGATGTCTCCACAGTAAACCTCAAAAATTAGGAGTTTAGTTATTTTATATATGAGAATTCTTAATGTTTCTAAATAGGTTTTATTGTTACTTTTTTATATATAAAATGTTCCTTATATATAAAATGTGTAAAATGTTCTATATTTATAGCATATATATGTATGTTTTGTTTATATGTTGTATATATATTTATTTCATTTTTGATTATATGGGTTTTTCATCATTAAGTATATGGCTCAGTGACACTAATATTGACTCCCTATGTACTACATACAATTCCATTTATATATAGTAGGAGGCGTAGGTTCTTTAGAAAGGATATTGACTACTTACATATTATATATATTCATATTTTTATACTTCTAGGAAGAAAAAAAAAAAAAATATATATATATATATATATATATATATATATATATGTTTTTAAATCGAGTCATAGTATATTTGATGCAATTTGAAGTCAAACGCATAGGATGCATTTTTAAATTGATTAATTGATTGAGTTACATGATTGGTCTGAATAATTTGAATTTGTATATATTATCTGACCATTAATGTGTTTGTTAAAGTGATCTGAAGAAGCTTTGAAAGCGAAAGCGCTTATCACTGTGAATAAATAGGTATTTTTTAATATAAGGAGACTACCTGCCTCACTCCGTTCCCGTTACTGGTTTATTCTTATTTTTACCATATGAACAAAGTTTTAAAACATCGAACAAATAATAAAAAATAAAAAAAAAACTTACCTGAACGCTCCGGGCAGGGGGGGGGGGGGCGCATCCCCCACACCCCTCGCTACTTAAATATACCATCTCCGAGATCACACTACATTGAAGTAAAGGGAAATATTCCATACGGCTATCTCTTTCAAAAGTTCGCTCATATGGTGTCGACCATATGAGGCTCAAACTTTTGAATGTTCGTGATTCCTAATGGAACCCAAGATTTTCGTATGCCAAGGTTATAGGTAGTTGAGACACAACAATCAACAGTTAAGATAGGAGGAGATTAGATAAAAATGGTGATGTACAATCAATCTGTAGGAAAGTCTGCAGTAATAGATGCTATTCTTGTGGAAGTATGCAAGCTAGGAGGGAAGAAAGTGATACGTCTGGAAGGTTTTGTTTAACAGTATTTTAAAAGAAGGGGATGCACCAACATCCTGGCATAAAAGTGCTGTGGCTGTAATACCCAAAGACAGTAAAGACCCATCATCCCCAGCTTCCTATAGGTCTATTTTGAGTTTAAACCATCATTATAAACTGTTTAAGTTTATAATAGCTAAAAGAATGGCAAAAGTGTTGCCAAAATTGATAGATATGGATCAATGTGATTTTGTGGAGGGGAGGCAAACATTTGTCAATGTTAATAGAACAATGATCCAAAGGGAAGCAGAATATAAGAAAAAATACTGCTGTTTTTTGGTGGGCCTTGATGCAGAGAAAGCATTTGGCAGAGTAAGCTGTTTTTTTATGAGTGTTACAATGGAAGCATTTGAATTCCCTCATACAATAAGGTTAATTAGGAAGATATATGAGGGATTGGAGGCAAAAATTAAAGTGTGAGGGTTAATCTCTGAGAAGTTGTGTCTGAACAGAGGAGCCATGCAGTAGTGTCCCTTTTTCCCCTTTGTTGTTTGAATTATATTTAGAGCTATTGGCAAAGAAAATAAGGGACTTGAAATTCAAGGGCACAATTGATATGGTAATCAAGAAAAGTTGGTTTTACTTGCAGACAATATTATTTTGTACCTGATAAAACCACAAAAGGATATCTCATAATTGTGGAACATCTTGAGACAGTTTCAAGTCTTTTCAGGATATAAAATTAATGAAGAGAAAACAAAGACTATATCTGTAAATTATGTACTCCTACATGATTGGTACAGCAATGCCCATATTTATGGGGACACGATAATTTATTTTATTTATTTATTTAAATTTGTTGACCGGGAGTGTCCGACTGGACGTGGGTCCATTTTCAGCGGAGGCCCGGGGAGAAAAGCTCCACAGTAAAATAAACAGACAGTAGTTACATTGGATTACATAGTGATTAACAATTTAACATAGAAATTACTTACAACATATTTACAGATGAAGAACATAGTACATCAGTAGACAACTAGAATCTTTATCTGTGAAGTACATAACAGGCATTAACAAATGTAACAATGAGAAGTTCCTGCTGTATAATAAGTACTAGGCTTATGAGCATCTGAGCTTGCTATTATCAAGGTAGTTAATGGAGTGGAAAGAAAGGTAGTAGTTGGATGGGGTGGATGATATTAGAGTGGGAGTTGCAAGGGCATAGCCAGCATGTTTTTAGGTGCGCTTTTAATAAAGTTTTGAAGTTGGTGCATGATGGTATGGAGGTAATTGTGGGTGGGAGTGAGTTCCATAATTTGGCTATGGCGCAAGAGAATAGTGCTTCACCAGCAGAGTTATTGGCTTTAGTGATCTGCAAGTGATTTTTGTTGCTGGATCTTAGTGGTCTGGTGGTGCGATAGGGTTGGAGTAGATTCTGGAGGGATGGGACATTTAGTGGATGGTTTACTAGTTTGTGGGCGAGTGAGAGTTGATACCACTGAAGGAGGTGAGGGAGTTCAAGCCAGCCCAGTTCAGCAAGTGAGAGACAGTGGTGACTATGGTAGGATGCCCCTGTGGCGAATTTGGTGATTTTGTTGTAGCAGGTCTCTAGCTTGTTTAGATCACATTGCCTTAGGTTGGTATGTACTGGAGAGGCATAAAGTAGGTTGGAGATAAGGTGGGAATTTGCTATTGAAATCTTTGCTGCTTTGGTGAGAAATTGTTTATTTCTGTATAATGCTCCCAGTTTTTTGTGGACTTTTTTTATGGTCATGGATATGTGAATGTCAAATTTTAGTTTATTGTCTATTTCCACTCCTAGCAAATTGGTGTGTTCAGTTGGGTATATAGTGGTGTTGTCTTTTGCTGTGATGTTAAAGTGAGAGTTGTTTTGAGTATGTCTGGTGGGTTGGAAGATGAATAGTTTAGTTTTGTTTGGGTTGAGTATTAATTGGGCATCGGATAACCATGTTTCAACAGAGGAAAAGGCTTCCTGTGTGACTTTTTGCAGTTTGGGTAGGGACTGGGCTGAGCAGATGTTGGTCGAGTCATCTGCGTATTGGGTGAGTGTGCCATGTTTGGTGGCAGAGGCTAGATTATTGGTGTAAACAGAGAAGAGTAGGGGTCCAAGGATGGATCCTTGGGGAACCCCTATGGAGACAGGTAGTTGGGGAGATATGTCATTCTGCCATACAACTGATTGTTGGCGGTCAGACAGGTAACTCTGAAACCAGTTGGTGACTGATTGTGAGAAGGATAGGTAATTGAGGACAGAGATAAGTTGTTTGTGTGGGACCATGTCAAATGCTTTAGATAGGTCTAGGAAAGTAGCAGAGGAGAGATAGCCATTGTTTTTATGCTGAAGGATAGTGTTAGTAAAGGAGAGTAAGGCAGTGGTGGTGCTATGGTTTGGTCGGAAACCATGCTGAGTACTGGAAAGGAGGTTGTTAGTAAGGAGGTAGTCTGAGACCTGAGAGTGTATGCATGTCTCTAGTATTTTGGAGAGTGGAGAGAGAATAGCTATGGGGCGGTAATTGGTTAGTTCTGCAGAGGGTCCACCTTTGTGGAGGGGAATTATATGTGAGACTTTCCACAATGTGGGAACGTAACTTTCTGACAGAGATCGGTTAATCAAGATGGATACTGGGTAGGCCAGAGCATCAGCTGCGATTTGTAGGTATTCACTTGGGAGGTTGTCTGCTGCTAATTTGGTGGGTTTAAGTTTAGTTAAGAGTTTTTTTATGTTGGAGGTAGGTACAGGATAAAAAGAGAAGGCAGTGGGGAGATTACTAGTTGAAGGTGTGGATTGGAGGGGAAGGGGTTGTGTTGTTTAGCTAGTGATAGTATGGTTTGGGTGAAGTGTGTGTTGAATGAGGTAGCAATATTTTCTGAGGAGTGGGGGATGTTAGGAGGAGGGGTACTGACTTTACCTGGGTGGAGGATGGAGTTTATGGAGGACCAGAATTGTTTGGGGCTGTGTTGTGAGGAGTCTAGGGCAGACTGGTAGTATTGGAATTTGTCCTGTTTTATTAGCTTTTTGACTCTATTGCTTAGTTCTAGGAATTTCTGTCTAGCTGAGGGGGTTTTGGTTTTGCGCCAGTGCTCCCAGGCTTTATCCCTGTTTCATTTCTGACTTAGTGGTTTTCTGTAGCCATGGGGAGGGTTGCGCTTTGGTTCTGGAAAATCTTATGGGGGCATGGTGATTAAGGATGTTCAGGAAGGTAGTATTAAAAAATTCAACTGCGTCATCTAGACTGAGGTACTTTAGAGCATGCCAGTTACATTCTTTGAGGGATGAGATGAATGTGAGTGGGTTAAAGTTTATTTTTTTACGTATTTGACGATAGATGACAGGTTTAGCTTGGTACAGGTATTTTTGAGTAGGAATGTTGGGGAGTGATCACTGAGGCTATCTGATAAGCAGCCTGTTATATATGACTGGGGGTTCTTACTGACTAGTATCCAATCCAGGGTAGTGTGCTTGCTGGAGTTTTTATTTATCCTTGTTGGTGACTGGACTAGTTGGGTGAAGTCATGAAGGTGTACATGATGGGTTGGATTGTTGCCAGAACAGGATTGCCAGTCAATATTGAAATTACCTAAGATTATAGTTTCTTGGGGGAGCTAAAATGAACTTTTTAGGAGTATGGATTAAAAAGGATTCTGTTATGGCAGCTAAAGATATGTGGGAAGAGACAAAAGATAATACAAAAACTGAGAAACTGGAAGCTCCTGTTTATGGATATGGATAGCAAAATACAAACAGTGAAAATATTTTTAGCCCCTTTAGTTTCATATACAGGCCAGGCATATTTTTCATCACCCAGAGGAAAAGTTGTGGGCAATATTAATAACAATTTAAAGGAATTATTCTGGGAGGGGAAGAGGCAAGTGCCAAGTGGAATAAGTTGATTCTACAAAAAGAGCACGGTGGTTTAGGTTTACCTAACTTGAAGGGATATTTTAGCTACACGGTTAATTTTCATACACATAACACAAACAAAAAGATATAATTCAAAGTGGAAATAGATAATGATGATACAGGGGACAAATTCAAGAAATAAGGAGAGAGTGGGAGTTTGAAAAGTGATTTTCTAAGAACAAATCCAACATGACACCAGAGAAAGGAGAGTTTGCTGATAGGGATGACTACAATTAAGTGTACAGAGAATAGGCAAAAGGAGGCAGGAATTTACTGGAGAAAAATGGCTAAGGAATGAAGGTATTGGTAACAAATAACTAGAGATGGAAAAGTAATAGAATGAGAAGAGGCCAGGAAGACATTTGAACTACAAACTAAAGACTGCTGGCCTTGTATTACTGTAGAAACTCGCAGACCGTTCTGCGCAGATGTGGGTGCAGTCTTAATGACTGACAGGTGAAAGGGGTATGTTGTCGTGTGGGAAACATGCATGATTGACAGCCATGCAGATGCAGCATGGATATTTATTATCTATTCTTACCTTACCCATTTCCTCCATGTAGTGCAATCTTGGAGTTGGTATATTTAAGGGGGGAGGTGTGGGGTGCAGGAGGCTTACCCCCCCCCCTGCAAAAGCAAATTAAAAGAATATTTGCAGTTGTTGTGCTATTATTTTTTTCCTTCAGTCTCTGCAGGGCGTCAAGCCCCCAGAACCCTCTATGTGAGGGGCTGTGCCCCCAACACAGCCCACTAATTAAATATACCAACTCCAAGATTGCACAACATCGATTAAAAGGGTAAACTACGAATAGACATAGAATATTCATGCTGCCATCAGTATGAATATTACTGAAGTTTACTAAGACATCACCGATTATTGGATGGTGGGTGGGGTTTAGGTAGGACTTGCTACTGTGCATCTTGCGAGGTACTACACTAATACAAAGGCAGACTGCCTTCCCTATTAGGTATTGATATCAGAGTATAGGCAAAGAGAAATGGATGGGGGAATCCTAAGTTAAAGAACTACTCTGGTAGAGATTTTAGTTGAATCTAGAACAGAAGCTGTTTTAAAAGAAGGATAATTAGTAGGACATATAAAATATTGCACAGTGACTATAGGAACCAATCAGAGGAATTAGAAAAGACTAGGAAGAGAGACTGGATAAGCAATTCAGAAGGAAACAATGAGAGGAGATATGTATGTTTCGCAAGTATACAACAAAGTTTTTATGATTTTGGGTTTTTGCTTGGAATTCTTTGCCTAGGTATTTTTATACCCTGACAGACTCCAAAGAACTTTTCTCTCAGGTAGATGGCAAACGTTGGAGGTATGATGGGGAAGAAAGTGGTAACTGGGAACATATGTTCTGGGAGTGTAACAGGCCGGCAGATTTCATAAATGCCCTACAGAGTACTCTGGCAGAAATATTGGGTAAACAAATGGGTGTAACTAAGGATTTTTTTTTTTTTTTTTAGCAATCTGAATTGCCTAGACACAGTAATGCCTTGCAAAGTTTAATTTTAGTGGCTGCCAATAAGCAATTACTAGAAAATGAAATAAAAGTCTAAATCAACCTATTTGAAGTATTGAATATTGCAACAGAGATGAAACAACTGGAAATTACAAAACACTCACACCTAGAAATACCTTGGTGTGTGCCCTGATCTTTCCACAGCCTTCACATCATAGATGCATAAGGTCAGCAACAAACTCAGTGTCATTTTGCTCACTTTCTGTACAGTGTGAAAAACATAGCTAAACTTTCTGTTGGGAAGGGCTTAAGACTCCCAGAATTCAAACATGCCATGTGGGTTATAGCACTACCTCCATGCAGAACCAACAAAGACTACAGACCTTACAGAACAAAATCTGTAGATTTATTATAGGGGAACACTGGAGGCAACGTTTCTATAAAACTAAAAAGGAAGCTGAATATCTGCCCATTTCCCACAGCCCTATCCTACTCTGTGTATTAATATGTAAATTCATCTAGTCTACAGCAGCACACTGTTATATTTGCTTTTACATTGAAATCAACAGATTCATTAGCTGTCTCACAGTTTTTTTACCATTCTGTATCAATCACTTACCAATACATTCTGTTTCAGAAATTCATCACTGTGGAACTCATATTCCGCCAACATCATGCTGCAGCAGACTTAAGTCTCCTCTGGGATCAAGCTGTTACTTCTACAGTAGGCTAAATGCACCTACACAGGTGAAGTTTGCCTAGGAAATTTAATGATGTCCTAGTCTGTTCACCGGTCAGAGGATGGCCGAGTACACACAGTGGCATCTTGATCACAAATGTGTGGTATACCTGCTCTTTGACAGTTTTAGTATATGTATACTATATGCCAGGCAGTACTGTTAACTCAGTATGTCTCTTTTGCTTTTGTTTTAACAAGGTCATGACTGAAAAACGGGTTTGTTTGGTCCAGTGTACTGTAGAGGTCTGTGATGTATGCATTTTTCTAGTACATTTGAAAGTGGAGAGAGGAAAACAATAGGTCAGTAGTTGAACCTCAGCACTGAAATAAATAGGACATGCTGGAGGGACAGATTCATAACCCAGAGGCTCCCTTCACTCTGGAATAAAATCCCAGTCCAGGTTAGGCAGAGTCCCTCATTGACTCTTTTCAAGAGGAATCTTGATGAGTGGATGGGAGATCGTAGGTTTACCCCAGGTATCACTTCTGTGTCACTGTTAGACAGAGGCACAGTATACTAACCTCGAAAAAGGGCATAGCAAAATTAATTTAAAATGGGTGGCGAAAGCCAAACATACTCTGGCTAGGCTTATAAATGCCCTAGGGCAGATAGCCTAGTATGAACCTATGAACCTATGTACTGTAACAGCTTGAGACAGTTTTATGAAGTAGCATGAAAATGCTTGTTATGTGTGGGGATTAAATTAGGCAATAGATCTAGTATATAATTTAAGAAATGTAAGCTCAATGGGGAATTTGAAGCAACAGACAGTGGTTTTGGCTTGTTTAGAGGCTTGCACATACCACCAGTAGGTAGGATTTGACTGCAGACTAAATACAGAAGAAATATTGTTAGAGGGAGTGCATGGAATACCATTGTTAATGTCTGTCACATATTATTTTACAGAATCTTGAAAATGTATGAAAGATCTTTTGTCAACTTCTGTATAACTGAGGTGTGGAAGAAGGTAGGATGAAAATAAATCCAGGGCGGAGAAGTTTTTCAGTACATTTCCAAAAAAGCTTAAGGAAAACAGAAGTGCAGTACAAAGCACATCTTCTAGAGGAAGGGAAAAAGTAACAAATCCTAGATTTTGGGATGATCAAATGTACATCATATTTTTGCATGCTCCTGGGGAAACAAAATTAATTATAGCGTCCCCTGGTGATATCGGCCTTGGGTGATGCAGTTCAGGGATTACGTATGTTATGTATATTATGTATATTGTATTATACAGAAATTTATATAATTTTTGGACCATTTGTACCTGGTTTGTACCTGGCAAGACTGTTCTTGTGCAAAGGAAAGCAGCATAGACTCACACTTGGCATTTTCCTCAGTAGTTACTGAAGTATTTATTAGCCTTAAGTTTTGTATTTGTGTGCATGTGAAAATGTTAGTGATTTAAAGTGATGGCAGAAGTATTTTTACTGAGCCCGTGATGTTTTGCGTTTATGTAAGAGTACAATTGATACTTCTGTCAGCTGATCTTGTTTTTTTTTAGCTGAAAATTGGCAATTTAGGGAGAAAAGGCAGTGGATTACACTTATTATAGGTTCATTGGTAGGTACTAGGCTATCTGCCCGAGGGCATTTATAAGCCTAGCCAGAGTGTGTCGGCTTTCGCCGCCCCATTGATTAATTAACTGATTCTCTGTCAAGCAGAGGCAATGAAGTGATCCCAGGGGAGTATTTTCTGTTACCCATCTACTCGTCAAGGTTTCTCTTGAAGAGTTTTAGTGAGGGTCTCTGCCTGATGTAATTTGGAATTTTGTTCCAAAGCATGGGGAGTCTCTGTGACAGGAATCTATCCCTCCAGCATGTTCTATTTATTGTTGTGGCGAGGTTTAGCTCACTAGAGTGCGTGGCTTGCAGTGACTTGGATTTCTTTAGGTGGAGCATGTCCATCAATTCTGAGTTGGACATGATTTTGTAAGTCAGGCAGAGATCACCTCTGAGTAAGCGATATGCCACTGGGTGCAGCCGGAGTTTTTTCAATCGGGCTGCATAGGACATATGTTTGAGACCAGTAATCCTCTTGGTGAGGTACTTTTGTGGTCTTTCCAGCTGTTGGAAGTGTCTTGTGAGGTACATCTCAAATGGGGCATTGTACTCTATGATGGGTCTAATGAGTGACGAGTAGAGGGGCACTATAACCTCTTTATTTCTAGATGTGAACCCTTTAGTAATTAGATGGGCCACATAGAAGGATTTCCTAACTACTTTGGCAATATGATTGTCAAAGGAGAGATTACTATCTACCTGGGTCCCCAGATCTCTTATTACCTCTTCTGTATTAAGGGGGGCTGCCACCTATGTGGTAATTCATGGGTGTTTTGTTTTTCCCAAACGGAATGACTATGCATTTTTTGGCATTTAGCTTGAGGCCATTACTTTGACACCAGGTGTCCATCTCAGTAAGGCTCTTTTGGAGGATGTCCGTGTCAGCCAGAGTCAATTATGGCTCCCAGTTTGCAGTCATCGGCAAACTTGGTGAGCCATAGTTCTCCTGTGTTTGCCTGTACTTCTGAGAAGTATATGCTGAACAGGAAGGGTCACAGGACCGAGCCTTTTGGGACACCACTTGTGACTGGTTTAGAGTCGGACCTGGAGCCTGCTATTCTTAACGTGTGAGTTCTGTCTGTAAGCCAGTTGGCAACCCATCTTGTGATGTAGGGGTTTATGTTCAGGCTGGTGAGTTTTTCTGTAATACCCAAGTGGGGAATGGTGTCGAAAGCCTTGGCGAGGTCAAGGTAGGCTGTGTGAACCACCTTTCCCTCATCTATGGCCTTGGTGTCTGTCTCGAAGAAGTCAACCAGGTTTAGTAGGCATGATCTGCCCTTAATAAAGCCAAACTGGGTCGGGTCAAGTGTTTGGAGGTTCCCAATGTCTTTGTTAATGAGTTCCATGATAATGCGCTCCATAGCCTTGCAGACCAGGCTAGTCAGGCTTATGGGGTGATAGTTACCAGGGTCAGTTGTGGCCCCTCCTTTGTGGAGAGGAATAACCGTTGCTATATGCCATTCTATGGGCACGTAGCCTGTGGAGAGGCTGAGGTTGAACAGCATGTTTAGGTGGGGGGTTAGTTCGTTCTGTAGTTCGTGCAAGACACAGCCTGGGACACCATCTGGTCCCACTGATGTTGTGTTTTTGGCTTTTGAAGGGGCTGTTTTCATCTGTGCGTCTGTGATTTTTGGGACACTACACTTTTCTGGTATTGTTGTGGGCCCTTTTGGAGGTGGGGGGGGGGGTGAAGTTTGCACTGAATCTATCTGCCAGGATGTTGGCGATATCAGTAGGTTCAGTATATTTTGTGCTATTTTGCACTAGTTCAGTGTATATCTGCGAGTTGCCACTTAGATTCTTGACATAGCTAAAGAAGGCTTTGTGGTTATCTTTTGAATACTGGCTATTTTTCTTTCAAAGTTAGCCTTGGGTGATTTCATGAGGGACCTCAGTTTCTTACTGATACTGATCAGGGATGTCTTTCCTTCTTGGGATTTGCTTTTTTTTCTGAACTAGTTTCCTCCTTCTGTTGTATAGCCTGTTTATTGCAGGGGTCCACCAAACTGGTTTCCTTCTCTTAGAGGAGTGAGTCTTGGATTTGCTAGGGATGGCATGATCCATGCATCCTTGTAGGTGCTCATAGAGTGCATTTGTAAAGGTTTCTGCATCTTGGGCAGCATTATCCTTTAGCGTGGGGGCTGTGAAACTTAGCACCTCTGCTTAAGTAAGGTAAATTTTGCTTTAGAAAAGTTTTTTACTGTGGTTTCCTTAGTTGGGGTTGGTGGTGGGGTGTGGACATCCAGAGTGATTAGTTTATGGTCTGATCTAACCAGTGACTGGTTGACCTCCGGTTTGGAACACCTGTCGCCCATGTTGGTGATGACCAGATCCAATATGTTTTCACCTCTGGTAGGGTAGTTTACCAGATGATCCAGGGCATTTGAGTTGATGAATTCCAGGAAGCCCTGGGCCTGTGAATTTGTACTTGAGTAGTTTTCCCAGTGAATGGTAGGGTAATTGAAATCACCCAATATCAGGGTGCATGGTAGGATCTTCATGTTTTCCAGTGTCTCCAGAAAGGTGGAGTGGTGGTCCTGGGTCATGGTGGGTGATCTGTAGCAGGCCACAATTTGCATTGCAGATTTGCCCGATGTTAGTTGCACATGGATGGTCTCCGAGGTATCATGCTGCACCACTAACCTGGAGGTGTAGGTATCCTTGATGAATATGGATACACCCCCTCCTTTTGTGTTTCTGCCTGTGTTCTGTGGCCGAAACGTGTGGTATGAGTCATAGCCTGGTAGTGCTGGGGTGGTCTCTGGAGCCTTGAACTAGGTTTCAGTTACTGCACAGATGTCAATGTTCTCCATACTGAGGAGTGCTTCGAGTGCATGCATTTTGAGATTTAAACTCCTGGCGTTGAGTAGCATAACCCTCAGTTTTTTGTTAATTGTGCTGTTTATGGAGGTGGGTTTGACTTTTGAGCCTTGCCTAAAAAAGGCACTATGGGGGCAGCAAGAACCTTGGCCAGTATTCAAAAGCCTAGGGGTGACAGGTGCAAGCCATCTCTTGTGAAGCAATGCAGCTTGTCGAGCATGTAGTCTCAGGCTGACAGACACTGGATCCCCTTTGAATGACACCAGAAGCTTAGCCAATTGTTGAAATTGATCATTTTTTCTTTATACTGAGGTATCATTCTTGGCGAGGCAGGATGCTACTTAGGGTAAGGGTCATACCAGCCTGGGCTACATGATCAGAGAGCTCTTCCACGTCTCTTTTCATGTAGTCCAGTGAGGTACGTCTCAGGTCATTCACGCCAACATGAACAATGACAGAGTCATATTTGTACTTGTTCTGGAGTGACCTTCTGATTGTCCAGCCTAGTGAATGATACATCAGTGTGCCTAACTATAGAGTCACCTATTACTAGTGTGTTAGGTATGTTATTTCGCCTTAAGGGCTATGATTGTGCAGCACACTGATTTTGTGTTTTATGTGTTGTCTGGTTTGTGACGGGAAGTGCAGGTTGTTTGGGTGTCTGGTTTGGAGGTCTCTGATGCTTTTGCAGGTTTTTATTTAGAGCCTCCGAGTATGATTTGGGGTATTTATGTGTATTTTTTGCCAGTGCTGTTTTAGTAGGTCTGTGTGCAGCTGGAGTTGTGGTGTAAGTGTTAACCTTCTCCTCTTGACTGTCTGTTCCAGTCTTGGGTGGAGACAGCTTAGCTTCCAGTTTGGCTGTATAATTGCATCTGTCACATATGTTAGTGTTTTGTGGTAGGAGGAGAGGGTTGTCTGTGTACATGAGGCAGTTGTAACATTGCCTCAGGATACCCAGATACACCAGCTGGACTGGAGAGTGCACCTGAAGTTGCCCTTTGGTCATGCCTGAATAGTAGGGTGAGCTGCTTAGTTGCTTGGTTGGTGAGGGGTGAATAAAGAGCCTTGCCCTGCTGGGCAATCAGTATCAGGGTATATTTGCTTAAAAACCTCAGCTTTGGCCAGCTAAGAACTTGGTTATATTCAACTGGACGTATAAGAGAATTTAAGTACCTTTATCTGCACTTTTTTTTAAAAAAATACAGTATTTAATTTGATTTAAACTGTGTTGAAGGAATATTTAACTCAAGTGGCAGTTATTCTGCTCTTTAGTAACTTGAACTGAAGCTAGTGTGTTATTTTCTAGTAATTACAGGTGTGGGGGTAGCCACATTCTTTGATTTCCTGTCCTTGCCTTTTTAAGTGGTGCATTGTGAAATTTTTATTGCTTAAAAACCTCAGCTTTGGCCAGCTAAGAACTTGGTTATATTCAACTGGACGTATAAGAGAATTTAAGTACCTTTATCTGCACTTTTTTTTTAAATACAGTATTTAATTTGATTTAAACTGTGTTGAAGGAATATTTAACTCAAGTGGCAGTTATTCTGCTCTTTAGTAACTTGAACTGAAGCTAGTGTGTTATTTGCTAGTAATTACAGGTGTGGGGGTATCCACATTCTTTGATTTCCTGTCCTTGCCTTTTTAAGTGGTGCATTGTGAAATTTTTATTGCTTAAAAACCTCAGCTTTGGCCAGCTAAGAACTTGGTTATATTCAACTGGACGTATAAGAAAATTTAAGTACCTTTATCTGCACTTTTTTTTTAAAAAATACAGTATTTAATTTGATTTAAACTGTGTTGAAGGAATATTTAACTCAAGTGGCAGTTATTCTGCTCTTTAGTAACTTGAACTGAAGCTAGTGTGTTATTTGCTAGTAATTACAGGTGTGGGGTTAGCCACATTCTTTGATTTCCTGTCCTTGCCTTTTTAAGTGGTGCATTGTGAAATTTTTATTGCTTAAAAACCTCAGCTTTGGCCAGCTAAGAACTTGGTTATATTCAACTGGACGTATAAGAGAATTTAAGTACCTTTATCTGCACTTTTTAAAAAAAAAATACAGTATTTAATTTGATTTAAACTGTGTTGAAGGAATATTTAACTCAAGTGGCAGTTATTCTGCTCTTCAGTTATTCTCACCCACCCTCCCTGTTTTTGTTTTGGTGTTAATCTTGGAGGCCTTGAAACTGCCCGCCCCTCAGCCTGCCTCTGAGCCCATCTCATTTGCTCACTCAACTGAGTGCAGTGAGATCATATTCTGATTTCAGGCACTCCTACTGTGTACAAAGAGAGCATCTGGGAAACAGACAAAAAAAAATTAAGCTTATTTCCTGCCATTCCTGTTAAGTGGTATAGACTATTTGTAGGCTTCTGAGCCCCTAGGCCCTTCTGGTTTTGAGGGAAGCCTTCTGGCTTGTTTTTTGTTTCTTATAACTAGCCAGTTTTCTAGTTTCAGCACTCAAATCTGTTTCTTTGATCTCAGCACTTGTTCAGATAAAAAAAAAAAAAATATCTGCTTGTACTGTACTTGTGTTTCTACCTACTTCATTTTACTTTTGCATCATCTTAAAAATACTCAATTGTATTTATTACTGCTTGGCGTAACTCATTCTAAGCCTTTTGGTTTAAACACTTGGGCTTCGGACCAGTTGTTTTGCACTGAGAGGGTTTGTGGTCTGCACTGTTGTGGCAGAACAGGTAGCTTACATCCTTCTAGGTTGGGAACTGCTGATTGAGGGCTAAGTGTCTGTTATTCTAAAAGTGTATTAATTCTGGTTTAAGCATTTGGGCTTTCAGGCCAGTTATTTTACATTAAGAGGGTTCGTGGTCTGCACTCTTTTGGGAGGAGAGGCTGGACTCTGCCCTTCTGAGCTGGGAATTTCTGGTTAAAGGCTTATAGTGCATGCATATCTGAACTGCTTCTTACCGAAGTTGGTGCGCCTTGTTTGCTGTGGCATAGACTGGATTTGGGCCTGCTGGATCTAGCTTTGTTTGTGTAACTTGAGCACTAATCCAGACATTCTCTAAAGTGTTCAATTGTATTTATTACTTTATTACTACTTGGTTGTAACTTGATTAAAGTGTAGCTATCATTCTAAGTCTTTTGGATTAAGCACTTGTGCTTCATACCAGTTGTTTTACATTAGGAAGGTTTGTGGCAAGCACTGTGGTGGCAGGACAGGTAGCTTTCATCCTTCTAAGTTGGGAACTGCTGATTGAGAGCCCAGTGTCCAAGGGTATTAGTTCTGGTTTAGGCACTTGGGCTTCAGGCCAGTTATTTTGCATTAAGAAGGTTCGTGGTCTGCACTCTTGTGGGAGAAGAGGCTGGACTCTGCCCTTCTGAGCTGGGAATTTCTGGTTAAAGGTTTATAGTGCCTGAATATTTGAACTGTATCTTACTGAAATTGGTACACCTTGTTTGCTCTAGCATAGACTAGATCCAGGCCTGCTGAATCTAGCTTTGTTTATATGCTTGTTGTTTGTTTGCTTGTTATTTCCCTGGAAGCTAATTCCACCTAATACGCTGCTTTTCAGCGCTTCTGTGGATCACTAGTGATATCTGCATTGCTTACTGTACTAGTTCCTTGTTTCACTTGAAAGAAAGTTACTGTTTGTCGTTTTTGCATTTAGTTACTTGTAACACATTGCACTCAAGTTACCTGGCACTTGCTCACTAAAGCAATTATATAAGTCAGCACTAAAAATTAAAAGCACTACACCCTCACTCCCCACTGGCCCTTGTTTTCAATTATTAAGGAATTCCCAATATTATTCTAGCATGTCCAAAGGTCATTTGTCAATCTCCTCTCCGGTCCAGCTGGTGAATCTGGGAATCTTGAGGCAATGTTATAACTGCCTCATGTACACAGACAACCCTCTCCTCCTCCCACATAACACAAATACTTGCGAGAGATGCAGCTATTTAGCCAAACTGGAGGCTGAGCTCTCTCAACTCAGGACTGGCAAGACTAGACAGGAGGAGAAGGCAACTGCACACACCACAAAACCAGCCTCACATAATGCTACCACACCACTGAATCAAACACATAAACACACAAAGACATACTGGAGGCTCTGAGTAAACTTTACCTAAACAGCAGAGGCCTCCAAAGCAGACACCCAAACAACTGCTACCTCAAGGCACCCCACAAGCAACACATAAACCACAAAAGCAGTGTGCAAAGCAGTCACAGCCCTTAAGGCCAAATACAACACCAAACATACTTGTCATAGGTGACTCCATAGTCAGACACACTGACGTCCCACTCACCAGGCTGAACAAGGAGAGGGTCACAGTAAGCTGCCTATCGGGCGCTAGAATCCGCCACATAACACAAGCACTCTGGTCACTCCACGGCAAGTACAAATATGACACAGTCATTGTCCATGCTGGTGTGAACGACCTGAGATGTACCTCCTGGACTACATGAAAAGAGACATAGAGGAGCTCTCTGATTATGTAGCCCAGGCAGGTATGACCCTGACCCTGAGCAGTATCCTTCCTTCACCAAGAATGATGCCACAATATAGAGACAAGATGATCAGCTTTAACAATTGGCTTAATGTCTGGTGTCATTCAAAGGGGATCCAGTGTCTGTCTGCCTGGGATGACATGGTTGACAAGTCACGCTGCCGCAAGGGACGGCTTGCACCTGTCACCGCTGGGATTCCGGATATTGGCTAAGGCGCTTGCCACCCCCATAGTGCCTTTTTTAGGCAAGGCTCAAATTCTAAACCTACCACCCTAGAAAACAAAAATGGGAAGAAACTGAGGGTAATGCTGCTCAATGCCAGAAGTCTAAATCTCAAAATGCACGCACTCGAGGCCCTTCTCAGTATGGAGAACATCGATGTCTGTGCTGTAACTGAAACCTGGTTCAAGGCTCCTGAGAGCACCCCGGCACTATTAGGTTTTACCTCATATCATGCGTTCCGGCCCCAAAACCCGGACCACACCACAAAAGGAGGGGGTGTATCCATATTCATAAAGGATACCCACACCTCCAGGTTGGTGGCAACGCACGAAGCTTCTGAAACCATCCAGGTGCAACTAACCATAGGCAAAACTGCTCTACAAATTGTAGCCTGCTACAGGCCACCCGCTCAAACTCAGGAACCCTACACAGCCTTCCTGAAGACACTGGAGGGTATAAATGTATCTCCAAACACCATCATATTGGGTGACTTCAACTACCCGAATATAGACTGGGAACATTACTCAAGCCCTAACTTTCTAGCCCAACGGTTCCTGGAGTTCATAAATTCAAATGCCATGGAACAGCTAGTCACTGTTCCCACGAGAGGAGAAAATATACTAGATCTCATTATCACAAACATGGGGACAAAATGCTCCACACCGGAAGTATATCCCTCATTGGTGAGATCTGATCATAAACTAATCTCGCTGGAAATCCACATCCCGCCCCCACCCCAAACAAAAAAGACCACAGTGAAGAACTTCTCTAAAGCAAACTTCACACTACTCAAGACTGGTGTGGTATCCTTCAAGGCCCCTGAGCCAGTGGAAACCACAACCCAAGCTGCGGAAGCCCTTACAAATGCCTTCTATGAACACCTCCAGGACTGCATGGATCAGGCAATCCCAAATAAAACCAAGACTCTTTCCACAAAGGGCAAACGTCCAGTCTGGTGGACCCCAGCCATTAACAAACTTTACAATAAGAGGAGAAAGCTATTACATGATAGAACAAAATCCATAAAAGGGAAGTCACCCTGATCATTATTAGTAAAAAAATACAAGCACACATAAAATCAACTAAGGCCAATTTTGAGAGAAAAATTGCCATGGATTCAAAGGACAATCATAAGGCCTTTTTCAGCTATGTTAGGAACCTGGGTGGAAACTCCCAGATATGCTCAGAATTAGTCCAAAATGATACAAAAATCACTGAACCCACAGACATTGCCAACATACTGGCAGACAGGTTCAGTGCAAACTTCACCGCCCCCCCCCCCCCCAAAGGAGAGATAACTATCCCGGCAGAGTGTAGCCTCCCAGACATCTCAAATGCGCAGGTGAAAGCTGCCCTATCTAAAGCTAAAAACACAGCATCAATGGGACCGGATGGTGTCCCCGGCTGTATGCTACACGAGCTAAATGAGGAATTAAACCCGCACATAAGGCAGCTGTTTAATCTCAGCCTTACCACAGGATACGTGCCCAAGGAGTGGCATACGGCAACTGTGGTCCCACTCCACAAAGGCGGTGCCTCTACGGACCCTGGTAATTACCGCCCCATAAGCTTAACAAGTCTAGTCTGCAAAGCTATGGAGAGGATCATAATGGAGCTCATAAACAAAGATATAGGGGACTTGCAGACATTGGACCCGACCCAGTTTGGCTTCGTCAAGGGCAGATCATGCCTTTTGAACTTGGTCGACTTCTTCGAAACAGTCACCAAGGCCATTGATGAGGGAAAGGCAGTCCATACAGCCTACCTTGACCTTGCAAAGGTTCGACACAATACCCCACTCGGGTATTGTAGAAAACTTACCAGCTTAAATGTAAACCCATATGTCACAAGATGGGTTGCAAACTGGCTTAAGGACAGAACCCACAGGGTTAGAGTTGCTGGCGCTATGTCAGACTCCAAGCCGGTCACAAGCGGTGTCCCACAGGGCTCGGTCCTTGGCCCCCTATTGTTCGGCATCTACTTTTCAGAAGTACAGGCCAACATGGGAGGACTTTGGCTGACAAAGTTTGCAGACGATTGCAAACTGGGCGCCATAGTGGAAAGTGCATCGGACACGGATATCCTTCAGAAGGGACTCACGGAAACAGATAGCTGGTGCCAGAGCCATGGCCTGAAGTTAAACGCCAAAAAATGTATAGTCATACCCTTCGGGAAAAACAAGGTAACCCCAAGCTACCATATAGGTGGCAATCCACTAAGCACAGAAGAGGTTATCAGGGACCTGGGGACCCAGGTTGACAGTGGCCTTTCTTTTGACACTCACGTTGCTAAAGTGGTTAGAAAGACCTTCTACATTGCCCACCTGATCATGAAGGGATTCACATCCAGATCTAGTGAGGTCATTGTTCCCCTGTACTCTTCACTTATCAGACCAATGATCGAGTACAATGCCCCATTCGGGATGTATTGCACCCGACATCTGCAGCAATTGAAAGACCCCAAAAGTTCCTCACCAAAAGGATAAAGGGACTCCAAAATCTGTCATATGCTGCCAGATTGAAGAAACTCCAGCTCTATTCAGTTGCATACCGTCTGCACAGAGGTGACATGTGCCTGACATACAAGGCCATGTTCAACCCAGAATTAATGGACATGCTCCACCTCAAAAAATCCAAATCCACAAAAACCACTAGAGCAAGCGACTTAAACCTTAGCACGGATATAAATAGGACGTGCTGGAGGGATAGATTTATCACTCAGAGACTCCCTATGCTGTGGAATAAAATCCCGGTCCATGTGAGGCAGAGCACCTCGCTGGCTCTGTTCAAGAGAAATCTTGACCTGTGGATGGGAGATCGGAGGTTTATCCCGGGAATCATTTCTGTGTCACTGCTGGACAGAGGCACAACAAACTAATGGGCACAGTATTTTTTCATATAAGGGGTGGCGTAAGCCACAAAAATTTGGGCTAGGCTTATAAATGCCTCAGAGCAGATAGCCTAGTATAAACCTATGAACCTATGAACCTATTAGTGCGTGCTATTAGGTCTGAGCAAGTGCTGGGCTGTAAGGTGCTTTTTGAGTGCTTAGGTTGAGAGTTAGACTAGTTTCAAGGGAAAAACTGAAGAGGAGACTTAGTGGAACTAGGAATAATTTAACCGTAGCTAACCGGGACTGCCCGGTGCGCAAAACTGTGCAAATGCGGTTTTTATAGTAGGGGAATGAAAGAGAGAGAAATTAGCCCAAAATGGCCAATAAACTACTAACTTCTGGGCTGGAACCACTCCTCCAGGGACAGATAGGTTTCTCAAAGCTCCCCTCTCTCACAGGTGAACAGAGAAACTTCCTTTTATCCAAGTAAGGTATGGGCAACTCAGAAACTAGTATCACAGCCCTGAATTCAGCATTAGCCTGAAAACTGGACTATACTTGCTTAGAAAGCGGGAAACAAGGACTTTTTTTTTTGTTTTGTTTTTTTTTAAAAGATAAGGCAAAAACAGTAAAAAATACACTTAAAACAGCTTTAAACGACTACAAACGATCAGAAAAGGCTATCACACTTTAGTGTGTAGCCTACAACAGTTCAACAAATTATTTAAACAAGAAATAACTTTTTAAAAGTGCAGGCTTTCAAATAAGTACAATATGTGAAAAAAACAAGTTTTTAAATCACAATAAACGTTGGAAAAATCTGCATTTAGGCAGAAAAGAGTTAAGTACAGCAAGAAAGTACAGAAAACTGATACTTAATCACTCCAAAGTCTCTCTCCTAAGCTAGAAGGCTTGTATAAGTTTAAGGCTTTCTAGTGCTACCAGTAGGTTAGTTACAGGAAAGATGGGAAGCAAGCGCAGATGTGGTCTTTTAAACCAGAAAGTTGAAAGAGACAGACAAACTGTCCAAATGGTCAATAAACTACAATTTCTGGGCCAAGAACCTCTCCTCTTGTGGTAGACAGGCTACCTAGTGCTTACCACTCCCACTGATAAGCTAGAAGGCTTTCCTCCAACACAGAAAGGCTTGTGGGGCTCAGAAGCTTACCAACAGTCCTGGATACAGCAACTCTGTATCTGGACTAGGCTAGTTACAGGAAAGGTGGGAAACAAGCGCAAGTGCGGCTTTTAAACCAGAACATTGAAAGAGATGGAAAAAAAACTGCCCAAACGGCCAATAGCTACATTTTCGGGGCCAGGAACCACTCCTCTTGTGATAGATAGGCTACCTAATGCTTACCACTCCCACTGATAAACTAGAAGGCTTCCCTCCAACACAAAAAGGCTTGGGGGGCTCAGAAGCTTACAAAGAGTCCTGAAATACAGCAAATCTGTATCTGGACTAGACTAGTTACAGGAAAGGTGGGGAACAAGTACAAGCATAGGCTTTTAAGCCAGCAAGTTGAAAGAGATGGAAAACTGCCCAGACGGCCAAATAAACTACAATTTCTGGGCCAGAAACCACTCCTCCTGTGGAAGATAAGTTACCTAGTGCTTACCACTCCCACTGATAAGCTAGAAGGCTTCTCTCCAACACAAAAGGGCTTGGGCGGGGATCAGAAGCTTACCAACAGTCCTGGATACAGCAAATCTGTACCTGGATTACACTAGTTATAGGAAAAGCAGGGACCAAATGCAAAACAGGCTTTTAACCAGAAAGTAGAAAGAGATGGAAAAACTGCTCAAATGGCCAATGAACTACAATTTCAGGGCCAAACCCCACTATTCCTGTGGCAGATAGGCTACCTAGTGCTTACCACTCCCACTGATAAGCTAGAAGGCCTCCCTCCAACATAGAAAGGCTTGGGGGGGTTCAGACGTTAACCAACAGTCCTGCATACAGCAAGTCTGTATCTGGACTTGACTAGTTACAGGAAAGGCAGGAAACAAGCTTATAATTTTTTTTTGTTACAGAAAAGCAGCTAAAACAGCAGTAAATACAATTCAAATTGTAGTGCAGGCCAGCACACCCGAGCGTGTAGCAACACTATGGCAAATACAGTTCAAATAAATGCAATTTAATTAACAAATGACTAAAAAACAAGTGCAGAAGGCAGTAAATTAGAAGGCTACTAATAAGCAGTAATAAGTGCAGAGTAAGAGCTACTGAACAGATAACAGCAAGCAGAAGAGCAGCTAAGACAGTTACAGTAAGAGCAGATGAATAAGATATATATAATGTTGGTAGGCTTCTTTTACTTAGGAAAATGCACATTAATTCGCACTCTCTTGTTCTGTCAACTTTTCACGTTGATAATTGGCCCCAATTGTTTTTGGGTTTGTCTGGGATTGTGAAGGTAAGAGATTGAGAGCTACAACTGTTTTCCTGTTTGTAAACTGTTTGACAACAAGTTATTGTAATGGGATACATGTTTCATTTTTACTTTTAAACATGGTACAGGGTGCTGTCTGTGGCACAGTTCAGATTAATTGCCTCATTTACTCTTTACCTAACTATATCACCAACACCACTATCACCAATGGCTGCTATAAGAAAGGAAGTACCAATAAAATCTTTTGAGTCTTATATATTTTGTTGTCGGGTCACACAAAGCATGCTGGTAAGTGATCAGTTACACCATCTCTCATAACTCCATATTGTGACTGCATTGTTTCTGGACACAAATCAGGGATCCAATCAAGTATGCCTTCTCTTCCAGATGTCTTGTCTATTCATCCTGTACGGGCTGTAAACTGACTGAGTCTATAGAGCTGTATTGTTGGATGATTACAGCCACTGGCAGAGAATGTTCAAACGATGGTGAGGGTACCTAAGGCAATGAGCTTCAGACCTTATATGAATAGTGAGCTAATTTAATTTTTTTCAGGAACAGATGGATCAGAATACAAGATTCAGTAAGTAGTTGCAAGCTTCAATAAGTAGTTTAAACTTACTTATTATTACATTTAGTATAATTAAATTTTGGTGAAATTACTGTTATAACTGTTTGGCAACTGGAAGTGTAAGAGTTAATCACAACAAAGGAAGACACACCACTAAAACCTTTGTAAATTGTATCTGCTCTAAAAATATGGTGAAATTAGTGTCAGTAAGTATGAACCAAGTTTTGTGACAGCTAGAATCGCAAGTTGACAGACAAACATTCTTACTGGGCAAGCTACTTGTATTTGTGCATATGAGCTTGGTGGCATTTTAGGGGTCATTATAATGCATTTATTCACAGCACCAGGGTTTGTGTTGCCATCTTCTGAAACTGACGAGATACAAAAAGGAGATGAAAGAACAATGAATACATTCTTGGTTGACCAACATAAACCCTATTTTTTCCTGCATGGACTTGTCAGTCAGTATTAGATATTTTTGTATGTTCTTTGCCAAAAGAAATGTATGACATAGATCTGTGTGGATTGGTTTCTGGTTGAGTTGTAGTACTGGCAGAACATTATTCTTTTTGCTGTGTATTGAAATGCCTGCTGTAAGACATTAATTAATGCAACTAAGAGAGCAGACCAGTACTAAGCCAAAGAATGCTGCAGGCATATTTTGATTTGCTTTGACTACTTTTCAGTTGTTTACATGTTCATAGTTTATATTCAGATGGAAATTCTAGACATTGCAATGATGTGTATATTAAGCTATATACCTTAGAGAAGATGGGGACTGGAATAGGTGGTTTCATTTGGGTAGAGCTGTCCAGTCCCATCAGTTTTATTTGGTTCCCATCTAAACCCAGAGGTCATATGTGGGGCATCCAAAAAAAAAAAAAGCTAGCCAGTGATATTTTGTATGGTATATGCTGCTAAGTGGGGAAAAGAGTATAGCTACTGGAGGCACTGTCTTGTGACTTGTTACTACTCATAATTATCCAGTATTAGCATAAATGTTTTAAACACTACTGACTGATGAAGACGAGAAGATATATTACAGCAATGTCTCAGTGATAGTACCCCTTAAGGGTCTGTGTTTAGTGTAGACCTTTGCACTGTGACCTTCTTTAGTTTGGCTGGTGAACAGGAGTGAATCCCTCTTAGAAATCCCTGGTGAACTACTACTTCACCTTAAACTAAAGGAATATAAATTATGCTCTAAACAAAAGCACTGTTTGAGAGGGATATCTGTAGAGACAAAACAAACATAGTAAAGGTAAATGTGCTAAAAACTAGGTTTCTGCCATTCTGTGTTACTATGGGAATTACACTAGTATTACACATGTTTAAGAGAGTGTTATTACTATTAGTGTATGCACTTCTTAATGAACTATAGGACCTCTTCAGCATGAAGCATAATATGTGTGTAGGCATTTACCAACATACTTTGTATACTGCTACCATATCAGGAATGGGAGATCTGCCCTTGTGATTCACAGTTATATGACAGATAAAAAATAATTTTAACAGTGATTTTTAAAAATCACTGTATTTTTATGGGGTAGACTTTGTCTCTCTGTACTTGCTGCCATACCCTGCTACTTATATGTTAACTCCAATATCCCCATTACCATACTGCATCCTTGAACTTCAATGTTCAGACTTTAATTTTTTGTTTTTCTGAGGAATACAACTGTCTTCCTCAGAATTTCAAATGAAACCTGTTTATGTGTATTCTCTTTTTGCAGTTTAGAACAAGAAGATAAGGTAACATAAAATAGGGCTACATATAGCTGCTTTGTGTGTATTCTGTAAGCAAATTTGGCTTGCTGTGAATTTTGCCCTAAATGGCTGCCTGATTAATGGTCGAGACTGAAAAGTGTGAAATCTAGCACAAAGCAATTGACGCAATCTTAACATAACTTGCTTGGTTTAGCATATAACTTACTGCAGTTTTGATCTGTGTAGCATGCAAGTGTTACAAAAAAAAAAAAAAACACTTCACATAATCATTAGACAGGCTTCTGTATCTGGACAGAACCTTTTAATAGCTAGTAACATGCCACAAAATGACACAAATGTCTTGAGCTTTCCCTTGCTAAGACTGAAAGCCACACCTAGAACTGCAATGAAACAATTAAACAATTAAGTAGTGTGCTTCCTGTCCTAGAATATGTGGAAAAATAGCATGGGACCAGATACAGTCAGATAGGATTGACACTATTTACAGGACTTTTGACTCCTTATATTAATTTACATTTTTTCACATAACCATCTGAGAATCGAGAATGCTTTGAAGTGCAGATATGTAAAGTAACTTATGCACAAGGCAGTGTTGTAGAATGGGTTGAGGAGGAACCATTTGACAAGAAACCATTTTTGTATATAGGTGTAATTTTCTTGGATATTTCCTATTGCACCTATCTTGTGTTCAGATAATGAGTCACACTATATGGAGGCATGGAAAGGCTGTACCAAGGTTAAGTATTTCATTATTTTAAAAACTGATGGTTCTAATACTATTAATTTGACTGAGATGGGCTGAGAAAATGTGCTTACCAGATACTGAATTACAACACATTCACATTACAAGGATGATTGCTTATAGATCTATTGCATTCTGCTGTGGCTTGCTTGTTCAATAGTGTGTATGGAGAGCTACAGTTGGAGTACAAGATTGTCTTGAAGAAGTGACAAATAGACATATGTTTACCTTGGGTAGGCATAGATCACTGTATAGTTTCTATTTTATTTATATGATTTGTCAATAACTACTCTCTGCTTGTGAGAAGCACACAGAATATACACTCTGCACTGGGATGGAGTCACTCAGTAATTGTCTAGACAGTATGATATTCAGTTTGTTATTGGTAATATTACTTTTAATCTGTCAGGGGTACTACTGCACTTTTAGGTCACACTCTGTGCTAAAAATTGGAAAAGTGGCACTGTTATTTCTCATTTGAATGATGCAATTAATTTGGCTATATGGCTAATGTCAGAATTTGCATTAAAGGAATGTAGTCTCAGCTAAAAACAACTGACATCACAGGCCATTGACTATGGCATAAAATACAAAGGCAGGGTTGTTCATAGGATCATAGGAAGTTACTAGGCTAATGGCCCTAGGTCCCTTATAAACCTAGCCAAGTACTACCTTTATTTCCACGATCGATCAGCATCTATTGCTTCTGTCCAAGAGGGACACAGGTGGAAACCCTGGGGTGAATTTATGGTTACACAGCCAATCATCCAGTTTGTGCTTGAAGAGGGCCAATGTCTGTTTGGCATGAAGTGGAAGTCTACTCCAAAGGCATGGTAACATCTGGGAGATAAATCTGTCCCTCCAGCATGTTCTATTAATGTCACAAACCAAGTTAAGATCCTTACCTTATCATAAAAGGGCACACCTCATCATAAAAGAGTTTTCATCCAGGGAAAAAAGAGGTCATTGTTCCCCTCTACTCGACACTCATTAGACCCATTATAGAGTACAATGCCCCTTTTAGAATGTACCTCACAAGACATCTGCAGCAGCTGGAAAGGCCACAGAAGTACCTCACAAAGAGGATTACTGGCCTCAAACAAATGCCCTACACTGACCGCCTCAAAAAACTCCAGCTTTACTCCGTAGCATATCGCCTACTCTGAGGTGATCTCTACCTAACATATAAAGCTATGTCAAACCCAGAGCTGTTGGACATGCTACACCTAAAAAAATCCCAATCCCTCTGAGCTACACACTCTAGGGACCTAAACCATGTCACCACAATAAACAGGACATGCTGGAGGGATAGATTCCTGTCCCAGAGACTTCCCATACTCTGGAACAGGCTACCCATCTAAGCAAAGTTCTTCATTAGCACTCTTCAAGAAAAATCTTGATGAGTGAATGGGAAATAGGAAATACACCCCGGGGATCACTTCTGTGTCTTTGCTCGACAGTGACACAGGAAAATAACTTTCTTGGGTGGCATAAGCCAGAGAACCTTGTTGGCTAGGCTTACGTAGGCCCTTGGGCCGATAGCCTAGTACCTACCTATGAACCTATGAACTTATTACATCTAGTAACCCATGCACCATTTGACTTACAGAGATGCAGCATTTCCAATAGAGCAGGGTCAGAGATTGCCCTGTACGCAAGGCAGAGATTGCCTCTGAGCAGTCTGTATGAAACAAAATAAAGTGACAGTGATTTCAGATGATCCACATAGGACAGATGCTGAAGACCTTGAATTTTCCTTCTGAGGAACCTTTGTGCCCCTCCAGTTGCTGCAGGTGCTTGGGAAGGTACATACCAAAAGGGGCATTGTACTCAATTATTGACCTGATGATGAAAGAGTACAGGAAGGTTATAACTTCTTTTTTTCTGGAGACAATGCCCTTACGTATGAGATGAGCTATATAGAATGCCCTTCTTTCCACTGTGGAGACATGGTGGTTGTCACTCTCCTACATTGGACACAATAGAAGAGTCTTCGTGGGTTCTGTTTAAGCAGCTTTATTTTATACAAACACATCATGATAGAAGTTTACTGACTTTAACTTAACTAATTTATATACAAACTAACTGCTGTATTCATGAATGCTTACTCCCTGGCTGCATTCTCAAAATGGCACTAGGAATGGCACGTGTTTGATATTTATACGTGCACTATAAGTCTTTGATGTGCTCCTTAAAGATACAGCACATAGCAGATGCTGTCTGATCTACATCCTCCCTTTTGAATCAAAACATGCAATGTTATGGATATTTTGACATGTAGATATTACCTTCGTTAAAGGTTGTGCGTCAGGGCTGGCAACTCGGCACGTAAAAATCTACTGCCAATCATTAGTGGACCGGAGTTCCGCTGTGGTGACCCCTAACCGGGAAAAAGCCAAAAGACACAACAACAGACAATTATCAGTCATGCTTTAATACAAGATATAATGCATACATACACAGTTAAGTCCATGGTGCTACATATCTCACACTGGACTTAGATACTTGTCCATAACGTGTGATATAAAACTGGGAATTAGGCTTAACTACTGGAGCTGTCTCTGAAAAATTTTCGATCTGTGATTTACTTGGAACATCTTAAAGGATGGAATCAGAGGTAGGAACACCCTGTGGGATGGTTTTCTCTCTGTGAGATTTAGAGTCTATGTCGCTATAATAATATTGTAATGATGATTCTGGTACAGGTAACAAATGTTCACAGTTTTGCCTGTACTGCAGACCTTCCGAGTCTATAAGGTAGGATCTCAGTTCAGAACATTTGCCAATAACTTGCCCTATGCAGTCAAAACCTTTTTCTATTTGAAGTCTGACCATTTCTCCTTCCCTTAATGGAGAAAGAAGTTTGCTTGACTTGTCCTACAATGACTTCTGGATTGAACGTCTCTTAAATAATTGTGCCTTGATAGTCTTATTTCTCCTGGCTTTAAGCTTTAGTAGATGGAATAGGTAGCGTAGTTCTTGTTTGCCTGGAAAGAAATCATTGAGCTGGAGATCCAAGAACATCATCACAAGGTATGTTCCTAAGGTTAAGCAGATTTAAGAAAATGTCTGAATGTCTTGACCTTTCAAGTAGCTGTTTTGAATTCTGCACTGCTCACTCAGCCAGGCCATTTGACTGAAAATACTCAGGACTGCAGGTAATGTGTAGAAAGTCCCATTCTCTTGCAAATTTCTTAAACAACTGGCTAGTAAATTGAGTACCATAGTCAGAAATAACTTTGTGCATGCTACCATGGACTGAGAAATTATGTTTTAGCTTAGTGATAACAATAGTAGATGTTAGATTAGGTAATAGAGCAATCTCAAACCAATTGAAATAAGAGTCTACCAATACCAAGTAGTGTTGATTGTTCCACTCAAAAATATCAAGCGGCTACTGTCAACCAAGGTAGTTCAGGAACTGGATGTAGCTGAAGCAGTTCTTTTTGCAAATGCTGTCTAGTGCTATTGCATACTGAACAAGAAGAAAGTACTTTATCAATGTCTTTCGGTAATGAAGGTCAAAATACTAATTCTCTCGCTTGCATCTTGGTGGATGCAGAACCTGGGTCATGACAGTGCAAAATCTGGATGTGCTCACGTTGTAAGGAAACAGGAACAACAATTTTAGGACCTTGAAAATAATACCATCTTCCGTGAACATTTCATCTCTGTAGGAAAAATAGGTTTGCATTTCTGGTGGTACACTAGATTGCTTTGACAGCCATCCAACATTAAGGTAGTGATTGAACCTTTGCAAAATCAGATCAGTTTTAGTGTGATTTCTCAACTCATCAAGCCTAGTGGTAGAAAAATTATGCACTGCCATCACATCAAAGTCAAAAGTCTCACCGTCAAGCTGTTCTGTTGTATTCCTGGGCAATCTGGATAAGGTATCAGCCAGATAGAGTAGTTTACCTTTCATGTAGACCATTTTGAAGTTGTACTTTTGTGATTGGAGCATCATTCTTTGTAACCTTGCTGGACCTGAATGCAAAGGTTTTTTTATGATAGTAACTAGAGGTTACTCATCAGTCTCAATCTGAATAGCTCGAACATAAATATAATCATGAAACTTGGATCATGCAAATACTATTGCCAAAAGTTCTTTCTCAATTTGAGCTTACTGTATCTCAGTTTAGGTAAGTGTTCTAGATGCATAGGCTACTGGTCTGCCCTCCTGAAGTATAACTGCACCTAGACCAGATTTTGAAGCATCACAGGAAAGAGTAACTGGTTTGTTCACATCATAGTATCTCAATGTAGTTGGGGTGGCAATTTCCTACTTGATGCCTCCTGATCAAAGGATGTCATTGTACCCTTATATTCCTCCCTTATCAGGCCTTTGATTGAGTACAATGCCCCATTTGGTATGTACCTCACCCGGCACCTGCAGCAGCTGGAGAGACCCCAAAAGTACCTTACCAAGAGGATCAAGGGTCTCCAGCATATGTCATATGCTGCCAGACTGAAAAAGCTCCAGCTCTATTCAGTAGCATACCACCTGCTCAGAGGTGATCTGTGCCCTACGTACAAGGTCATGTCCAATTCAGAATTAATGGACATGCTCCACCTCAAAAAATCCAAATTCATCAGCGCCACGAGAGCTAAAGATCTAAACCTCAGCACAAATATAAATAGGACATGCTGGAGGGACAGATTCATAACCCAGAGGCTTCCCGCACTCTGGAACAGGATACCTGTCCATGTTAGGCAGAGCCCCTCACTGACTCTCTTCAAGAGAAATCTGGACGAATGGATGGGTGATCGTAGGTTTACCCCGGGGGTCATCTCTGTGTCATTGCTAGATAGAGGCACAGTAAACTAAATTTAATTTAAATTGTACACTTTTGTATCATTACATGGGGTGGCGAAAGCCACATACACTTTGGCTAAGCTTATAAATGCCCTAGGGCAGATAGCCTAGCACTATACTATGAAACTGTGAAACTATGGTGCTGTTCTAACCATGACCATGCAACATTTTTGCATGTTAGCTCTCTTAAAGGTGCTGTCAACTCACTGAAGTCTGGTATAAACTTGTCTGAATAGTTGACTTGCCTAAGAAATGCTGTAGAGCTTGAACATTGTCTGGCGCTGACATCTCAAGAATTGCTGCTTGCTTGGTCAGGTGTGGTCTCAAGCCAGTACTGGTAAATAAATGACCTAAATATGTAACTTCTGGAAGTCTGAATTTGCACTTCAGAGGATTGAGCTTCAAGTTTACTTCACGTGCTCTGTCTAGGACTTTCTTTAGGTTTCTGTCATGCTCTGCTTCATCATTGCCTCCAACAAATAAATCATCTACTGTTGTAGCACAAGTATAACCCAAAATAATTTGCTCCATTGCATGCTGGAAGAATTTATTCCAAATGGCATCCTTAGAAATTTGTATCTGCCAAATGGAGTACCAAACGTGGTTAGTAATGGGGATTTACGATCAAGCATCACTTGCCAAAATGAACTCAGAAACAGTGGCATTTGGTATTAAAGCTGCGACCTCTTTGTGCGCATTAGATGATATGGTATTTTCAGTACTTTGTTCAAATCTTTTGAGTCAGTGTATATTCTGATTTCGTCTGAGCCTTTTTGCGAGCTGCTACCATAGATGATACCCATTCAGTTGGTTCTGTAACTGGACAAATCACACCGTGCTGCACCATTTTGTCCAACTGAGCCTTGGCTTTGTCTTGCATACCTATCGGATCTCTTCTTGCTGGTCTGAATACTAGACAGACCTCTGGGTTTAACTTCATCGAATACCCTACTGGAGGTTTGCCCAATCTATTCTCGTAAACATCTGTATATTCTGAGAGAATGGCTTCTGAAAAATTAGAACTAGGAGATGTACCTATGTGATGAACTTCTTTGGTAAAAGAAGGCAGATTCATTCTCAGATTATCTTTGAGACCCAGTAAGGACTGTACTGGTCTTCTGACTACATAGAATAACAAGTTGTAACAGTTTTTGGCCAAATAACATGAAAGCATCACTGAGCCTTTGGTTTGAATCTCTTCACTTTCATAAGCAACAAGTTTCGCACTACTGGCCACATTGAGTTGCTCATTCATTCTCACTTTAGCAAATGTCTCTGCTGATATAACATTACACTTTGAACCAGTGTCTGCTTTAAGTTCTGTGGACTTACCATTGAGCTGGACTGTATAGAACACTTTGCTTTTTGTCAATAAATTCACTGCATCAACTCTTTCACCAATTACTGATAAACCATCCACATAGAAAGTTGACTGCTGTGTCTCTGCTTGATCAACCTGCTTTTTTGTGTGACCTTTCTTTACTACTGTGTGAGGTTTACCTGATTTGCAAACATTTTGGAAATGGTTCCATTTGTTACACTTGTGACATTGCTGATCAAATGTTAAGCATCTTTCTCTTTTAGGCTCATGATTTGCAACACAATTGCGACAGTTAACAATAAAGCTGGATTTGGGTTTCGCTGAATCATGCTTGTACTGGGTTGTGGCTGCCATGTGCTTAGTAGGCCTATTTCTGTTTGTCACATGTTGCATGCTGTCTACATTTTCTCCGGAGCCTGATGAAACCATGGCCTTGTCACTTCCAAGCATACTTGTGTGTTTTTCTGTCAATTCATGAATCTGGCAAATCTCTATGGCTTTATTCAACATTAAATCACCATTACAAAGCAAGATCTTTCTCACAGCAGCACTGTTAATACCACACATGAGCCTGTCCTTTATCAACTTATCTTTTAAGTCACCAAGCCGACATGTTTTAGCCTTGTTTCTCAGATCACTTATATAAGCTGCAGAAGTTTTCCCTGGTTTCTGATCTATTGTGTAAAACAAATGCCCCTCTAGTGTAATATTTGTCTGGGGGTTACACATTTCTCTGAACTTGCGCTTCAAACACTCAGGGTCTTCCCTTGACTCAGCCTGTATAACAATGTGATGATTTTCACCTTCTCCTTCATGCACTGCTGGTGCATACGTTCTATGAACTCTGACCCAGGTAAGTTTAGCAAAATGAATGCCTTGGGGCATGCATCTTTATCCGAATAAGCTGCTTGTATAAAAATATCGTACTCTTGGTCAAATATTCTCCAATTCTCTGCAATATTCTGATCAAATACAAGTGTTAAGGGCTTTCAAAATCTATTTGTCATATTAACACATACCAGTGAAGGGTTTTGCACATAAGCACAAATGCATACGCATATGCCAGAAATTTGTGCCAGTACTTGTAACTTTGCTCAAGAGCACAGTGAATCTCTGTATAACTGAACTTTGCAAAATAAGTCTCTCTTGTGCACTGTAATATTCTAGAAATTACTGTATTGCACAAAATCGCCTCATCAGTATAAGAGACACATCAAATAACTGCACGCTGCAACCCTCTGTGTGACTGGACTTTGCGGAATTTATTGTATTGCTAATGTCATTTATCATCATTTTAAGAAGCATTTCAAATAACTGTACATGCGAATGAAGTGGGCTGGAGAAGCTTAGAGTCAGTAGCATTTCATAGTAATGCCACTTTGCGAATAAACTGTACACAACACACTGAAACTTCCCCAAAATGGCAGTACCTTTCTACGCAATTCTCTACAGCCTGAGAAACAATCTATAATGGCTGCACCTTGCAAAGAGACATACAGCACAAGAAACTTTTAGAAATGTTTATACATTGACTGCACTTTCACAAAATAGTTGCACTTTGCACACAAATAACTCTTCAAAATACATGCACAGTAATAAGCACACACTGTAAGCACTTTTACACACTTTGAGATACTTCGAATAACTTTAGTTATGCCCTTAATACAATACAAAATCACAGTTATGTCAAAACACCCCACTTTGCCAAAAACATGCAATCAGCTTGCTTTATTTACACTTAGTGTGCCCCTTTTTGCCCTTATTATATTTGTTTTGTTCGTTTAATCTCTTTTCATGCCCATTGTACTTTTCTTGTGCTTGTTTTACTCTAAACATGCCCATTTTGCCTTTAAACATACTCATTTTACTTTTCTGTTAATCATTTCATCAAATACCGTTACATTAAACATTTCCCTTAGTTAATAAGCCCTCTGTCCCTCCTGCTTGTTTAATAATGTGTTTTGTGCCCTTGTACTGCCCCATTTTATTCTTTTTATGAAACAAGTAGATATGTTGTCCTTCTCGCCTTCATTCTTACTGGATGGGTTCGGAGCCGACCCTCATCTCTGACTCGGCTAAATACACTAGCTCGAAGTCTTTCACTTGGCTCATGGCTGAATATCTATCCCATCATGCATTGGAGTAATCCCCAGATCTCGTTTGCCTCTTGATGAGTTTGGATGCTCTCTCCTTGGCCGTGGCTAAGTGTTTTCAAATTTACTATTGATAGATGATTTTTTTTGTCAAAATCTTATTATAGAGTTGCTGTAGATCCTAGTCTTAGTTAGTTCATCCTTCCTATAGTATCACCTGTTGTGTTGTTTGTTGGCTGTCATTTTTCTACTAGGCGTTATCCTATCCTTGTCAAACTTTTCGTCAGTAGTAGTTTGTGTGTGTATTCCTTTTAACTCTTTTGAGTAAGACAGCTAAAAAGTAAACCCATTTAAGTTAGAGGGTTTGTTGTCATGTGTTCCCCTTTAGATCAGCTAGGCCCGTTTAAGTTAGAGGGTCTAGCACCCATTTAACTTAGAGGGTTGAGCTATGTTTTCCCTGTAATCTTTTTTTCTGTTTGTTTGTCTTAGGGTGTTTATAGTGTCAGTACTTTTCTTATTGCTGTTCAAAATTTTTTGGTGTACAGTATGTCTAAAGAGTCCAGAGATAAGGAACCCAAGCCCTCTGGGTTCAAGAAATGCCAACAATACTTACAGAAAATGTCTATAACTGATGGGCACAATGTGCGCATGTACTGTGTAGGGGCTATTCACCTTCAGGAATCTTGCAGTTTTTGTCACTTCTTCACCTCTCGAGTATTGCATGAGAGGAAAAACAAATTGATTTCAAGAGGTTTACTAAAGTCTACTTTTGATAAAGCTTTACAAACTACTTCAAAATCTAAGTCCCCAACTACTAGTGACAAATCCAAAAGACCTTCCTCTTCATACTCTTCTTTGGCTCATTCCGAGCCTCCAAAGAAAATTGCTGAAGTGACTGAAAAAACTATCTCCTTGGCTCCACCGCCTTCGGAACCAAGGGAGACAGTTGGTGCAGACAAATCAAGCCCATCGGTTCCAAAGACTTCGGAACTGATAGAGGCAACTTCTCAGAGCCTGTCCGTTGAATTAGAACTGGTGTCTTTGACCGTGAGATCTCCTATTCTTCAAAGGTCTCAGTCCCCTACACTTTCATCCAGGTCTTCTAGGAGCTTATCAGATGATGACATAGACAGACTGGTGTGCAGGCTTTTGAAGTCACCGGCACTGGCTAAATTGTTTTCGGAACCGACCCCACCGGTCTCAGAGCTATCCAAGATGACTACATCCACTATTCCTCCTCACAGCCATGCTGGATCTTTGGAGCCAGAATGCCAAATACCTCTTGTGGTAGATCCTTCGGTTCTGAGAACCCTTCAGGACTCTTCGGAACCGTTACCTGCTCCGATGCTATTGGTGCCGTCTGGAGTGTGTAGGAGCCATAGTTCTCTGTTTGGCTCTGGGGGAACTCTCGGACCTGAATTTCTTTGGTTCCGAGTCTACCCGTCGGTGCGTCAGTGCGGGTGAGCTCAGCTCCTACATCAGCCTTGGAGCTGATCTCCTTGGGGCCAGGGATTTCCTCTGTTTCTTCAGAACAGGAGGTATCCTTGGAACCAGAGGGATCAGCCTTTGAGGTGATGAGGAGTGTGCTGTCCCCACCTACAGCTCTACTCAATGATACTGGCATTCTTCCCCCTCAAGCACCGACATCTGCTTCGGCACCATCCCATCCACAGGACAGCAGAGATTCAGGGCCTCAGGAAGCCCCATTGGGCGAGCCGCAATCTTCTGAGACCTCTCCAGAATACCCATCTGAGGAGCCCCCTCAGAACAGAACATGCAAGAGGAAGCATCTAGACTCCCCTGATGAGTCCATCACTTCTGACACTGACCTCGAGGAAGCAGAAGGGTCCCCATGGTCATCCTCTGAAGATATCCTTTTCTCAGATATCCTAGAGATCCTAAAACAGAGAGGTGGCTGGAAGCCCATTAACCCTTCTGATGAGGAGTCAGTGTACCTGAAGGCCTTTGGATCTCAACCTTTAGCCTCCTGGGTGTCTCCTCCTTTCAATGAGCTTATGGATTTGGTTAGGCAAAAGGCATGGGAGTCACCAGACACTATGGAGCCAGTCTCTCAGAGGCCAAATAAGTTCCTTTCAGACCCTTTGGATAAGGATTTTCTTTCAAAAGGTGTACCTGTAGATGCTATGGTGGTGGCAGCAGTCACCAAAAAGGAACTCTCTGAGTTGTCCTCATAGGTCCAGCTTCTGAATAAGGATTCCTGAATGATGGACAGATACGGGAACCATGTTTTCTCATCAGCAACTTTCACCCTCAGATCGCTGAACTAACTCACGCATTTTACAAGACTTCAAAGAGATCTCCTGAAGGAGTTAGGAGATACTCTCCAAGGTTCATTAGCTGCAGGGGTCTCAGAAAAAATGACCTCTCAGCTGTCCACCTTAAATTCCATAGTCAACTCCTCCATGAGACTTATCTCCTATGCAGCCGATGGAGTGAGTAGAGCTTTGGGTTCAGGAGTTTCCCTTAGGAGACACTCCTGGATGTGTTTGTGCAACTTTGCGGAACCTTTCAAGGCTACCTTTACAAATGCCCCTTTTGATGTTTCCTCACTCTTTCGACCTAAAGTCAAGGACATGCTCATCAGATGCGAGCAGGAAGAAAAAACTCTCTCTCTGTTGTTGGAGTACGTTTTTCCGTACCTTCAAGACCTTAACCTAAAGGTGAGAAGAGTGGAGAAATGTGGTTCAAAATATCCCAGGGAGCTTTTCAAGACACACGAGGTGAACCCTTTCCTAGGGGGAGAGGGGAAGGTAATAATGGTAAATGTCGCCCATGAGGCAGGGGGGCCCACAAAACCAGGGTGACCCTGATTCCTTTCCCGGCTGACACTACCAGCGCTCCTGAAAGGAGGCCCCCCCTGCTCTTCTCTGGAGGCAGTCAGGGGGTGGTTAACTTTGTACCCAGAAGCCTGGCAAGATATCACAAGAGACAAGTGGGTACAAAGTATAATATCCAGAGGTTACTCCATTCCCTTTTGCCAGCCCATTCCACAGATCAGAAGAGCCCCAGATGTTCCACCCAGTCAGAAGGAACAAGCAACCATAAAGATTCAAAAGTTGCTAAACAAAATAGTAATCTAAAAAGTCCCCGCAGATCAAATAGGATTCAGAACTTACTCAAGATTCTTTTTAGTACCAAAAAGAACAGGGAACTGGAGACCCATTTTGGATCTTAGCAAGTTAAATGCATTTGTAAAGAAGTCCAAGTTCTGAAGTCTGACACTGCAGTCAATTCTTCCCTTTTTTGAGAAAGACGATTGGATGTGCTCAGTAGACCTCCAAGATGTTACTACCATGTAAAGATGGACAGAGCATCAAGGAGTCATCTATGCTTCTGGCTGGGAGCCAGTCATTATCAGTTTCAAGCTCTGCCCTTTGGTCTCACTGCAGCCCCCATAGCGTTCACCAAATGCATGGCAGTAGTAACGGGTCACCTGAGATGCCTGGAATTCCAAGTGTTTCCATACCTAGACAACTGGCTCCTAACTGCCAACACCAAGCATCTACTTCTACAGGCCAGGGACACTACACTGGAAATTTGTGCTCAGTTAAGCATAACAGTGAATTTTCAAAAATCTGCCTTGTTGCCTTGTCAACATATTACATTCATAGGTGCAGATCTAGACACCGTTTCCATGATTGCTCGCCTTCCACCCGACAGAGTTTCTGCCCTCAGACAACAAATAGTCAACCTACTTCCCAAGAACAAGGTAAAGTGAAAGAAGTTCTACCATTCCTTGAAACTATGGCATCAACCAAAACTCTAGTCCCTCTAGCCAGGATGCACATGAGAATCCTTCAGTGGCTTCTGTTTGCTCAATGGTCTCTACAAGTACTTCCTATGTTCATCAGATAAGGATAACAGATTCATGCAGGAGAGATCTCCTGTGGTGGCTTCAGTCTGATCATGTGACCATCGGAAGACCCTTTGTACCACAACAACCTGTTGCTACTGTGACCACAGACGCTTCCCAGATACATGGCAAGAACATGAGGCTTGGTTGCATATCAGTGTTCTAGAGATGAGAGCAGTGCTTCAGGCATTGCAAATGCTCCAAGACTCTCTCCCACTAGGAACGATTGCAATCCAGTTAGACAACATGTCGTTAGTCTGGTACATAAACAAGCAAGGAGGAACCAGATCATACCCCGTTTGACAAGAAGCGCTGAGAGTATGGCAATCTCTTCCCAACATTTTCTGGTAGCAACGCATATCCCGGGGAAATCCAACATGATAGCGGACAAGCTCAGCAGGGCAATTTTGATGCCTCATGAGTGGTCTCTGAAACAGAACATAGCATTTTCCGAACTTGGGGCCAGCCTTGCTGTGATCTGTTTGCAGCCCCCTGAATACCAAATGCAAAACCTACTTTGCCCTAATCCCCCCAGTGGGGGAGACACTGAGAGATGCACTCGTCCACGATTGGCCCTCAGGACTACTATATGCCTTTTCTCCTTTTCCCCTAATACCCAAAATCATTTAGAAAGCCAAAGCATTGGGAAGCAGGCTAATTCTCATTGCTCCATATTGGCCTCATCAGATTTGGTTCCCCTTCCTCTGGCCTCATCTTCAGGAGAAGCCGTGGGTTATGGACCTAGTTCCAGACCTTCTGACTCATATGTCTTGAGAGCTTCATCCTTCTCTCCAGACCCTCAGTTTGACAGCTTGGCTGCTCCACTTCTAAACATAGGCTTCAAAATTTTACTCCAGCAGTTAAACATATTTTGGTCTCTTCTCATAAAACTTCGATATATTCCAGCAAATGGAAGAAGTTCTCCTACTGGGCAAGGGCGAGAGACATAGATCCTTTCTATGCTTCTATTAGCTCAATTTTAGAATTTCTGGCAGAACTTTTCCAGCAAGGCTCCACTGCAGTTACAATCAAAGTCCAATTAGCTACAATTTCAAATTATCATATTGGTGAATACACTCCTAATCTAATGTCACATAGGCTGTGTAAAGCATTTTTAAAATGAGCTTGTTTGTTGAGACCTCCCATAAAAGAACCTCTCTCACCTTGGGACCTAAATTTCGTTCTGCCGTGATGGTACAGCGGTAGTGTTGTTACCTCACAGCAAGAGGTTCTCCTGCTCGATTCTCGGCTGGGCTTGGGAGTGCCTTCTGTGTGGAGTCTGCATGTCCTCCCCGCGGTTGGGTAGCATTTGAAAGACATGCGTGCGTAAATGGGCGTGCCTTCGTTGAAGGTTGGGTGTCAAGCTGGCACCTCGGCATTTCGTAAAAATCTATTACCAATCATTAATGGACCGGAGTTCCACTGTGGCGACCCCTTACTGGGAAAAGCTGAAAGACAAACAACAACTTACCTAACTTTACCCCCATTTGAACCTGCTTCTTCATGTGATCTAAATTTTTTCTCATGGAAGACCATCTTCTTAGTGGCTATAACATCTGCACGAAGAGTCTCGGAGTTGCAAGCTCTATCAATTAAGCCGCCATACCTAATTTTTCACAAGGATAAAGTATCTTTGAGGACTAATCCATCTTTTGTGTCAAAGGTCTGCTCTCAAACCAATCTGAACCAATCTACTGAACTCCCAGTTTTCTTTCCTAATCATACCAACAAGGCAGAATACAAACTACTTTAGTTGGATGTACATAGACAGCTGAGAAGTTATCTACATAGAATCAAAGACTTTAGGAAAACAGACCAGCTATTTATTTCCTTCTGTCAAGCAAAGCAAGGCAAGCCAGTCTCAAAAGTTACACTGTCAAATTGGCATTTCAGTTGTATTACCTTTATATACACCTCACACAATAGAAGTTTACCTTTCAAAGTCAAAGGCCATTCAGCTAGAGCACTAGCAACATCCTCTGCTTACCAAGACAGATTGTTTAGTGTGAAGATAGGTGAAGGCTGCCAGCCTAGCCAGATAGAATTTTGTAGATAATTCTGTCATTTTAAATATTAATGCAAGCCACAAGCTTGTTGTCTTAAATGTGAAAAGACTGCATTGGATATTGAACTGCAAAAATGTAACAACGGTGCACTCTGCTGTAAGAAAGCTAAGTCAAGCATTTTATGACTCTCTTTGATGTCAGAATTCGGAGCCGATATGTCTAGAGGGAGGCATCCTGCCTATTATTTTAAGGTCAGAGTTAATGGTTAGAATTTGATGTATAAATGTCCTTTATTGCTCTGTTTTCTGACCAGGTATAAAGAATGTAAATGTAGTTTCTGTTAGACTGGGAACACCAGAGAAATGTGAGGCAGCTCTGTGTTATCAATTTAAAGAGAGAGAATCAGAGAGCTCTGAGCATTTTTGTCTTGAGGACATCCAACATCACCAGCACTGCTTTGCTCTATATGTAAGTTATGTAGAACTGTGTTTTCTCTTAGATATAGCTAGGAAATAAGATTCGACTAGTTTGTTTTCTGTGCTGTCAGAACTTTTCTACCATATTACTTTAAGTATTTCTCTGTGATCTCTGAACTCTTGACTAGCACTGTGTAGTAATAAGTATTGTCTTGTGTTTTTATTATTTATTATTAAGTATTTGTAAACCTTTCAACTGTGGCTGTTTTATGTAGAATTAATTTAAGCTCTAGCGAACATTGCATGTATATAGTGATACTGTACCAAGTCACTCTAATAAGCCTTGACTATTCAGTCACACTTAGCATTTGGATAATAATATTGCACAGTAATAATTGGACATCCTTTTAAGGGCCTTTGAGAAGCTGATAAATATTAGTGAGTGGTGGCAGCTGGTAGTACCTTTTAGCCTAGGCAGAAAAGAGGCCCAGCTGGAGAACCTGTGCCAGCCTTACCCAGGAGTGTCTGTGTTGTTGTATATAACTCTTATCTCAAAATGTGTGTGTGTGTGTCAGCTACTTGGGCAGGGACATGAAGCACTGGGTGCTGGAGGTTTTAGCTTGCTCACTAGGCTGATATCTGGACCCTATAGCTGTGCCAGTGGGGAGTTTTATTGTGGACCTGGAGAGAAAGGGAGAGACCAGCCCCAGACTGACTGTGATCTCTGTGTGCTCTTAAGGGAAATTGTACTTTACTGTGTGTGTATTTATTATCCTTTTCCTATAGGGAAACCCCTCACTGGTGTTAGTGGTGGGGATTGAGGCTCCTTGATTGCTGGGCCAGGGCATGGACATCATATATTAATTGTTTGGCAGTGGTTGGATATCCACACCTCACATTAATTGGTTGGCAAATACTAATTGGCTTGTAGTGGTGTGGATAGAGTGAATTTTTGTGTACAGTGATCACTGAAGGTGTTTTGTACTCTAAATCAGCCATGCAGTGAATACTCAGAGTTCAGATCACAATTGTTTTATTTCTTTTGTTAGCTTAGTTAGTCAGAGAGAGAATATGGAAAGCTGACAAGGAGCCAGCTGGCTAAGATGTGCCAGGCTATGGGACTGGTACATGGAAACCTGACTAAGGCAGACATGATTGCAGCCATGGTCACAGCTGCATCAGAAAACAGCAACCAGGAGGATGATCAGACTGGCAGTGGAGATATACCACCCTCAGAGAATGGACAGCTCAACCTTTCTGCAGAGGACTTAAAAATCCATCTGGAGCTAAAGAGAATTGAGTTGGAGGCCAGGTGTTTGGAAATAGAACCAGCTGAAAAACTGAGATGTCTGCAGGCTGAGGAGAATGAGAAACTGCTACACCTGGAAGCTGAGGAAAAGGAGAGGCAGAGGCAGCATGAGAAGAAGATACTGACTATTTGTCAGAGTCATGGAGGTAAATGGGGAAGGGGGTAACTGGACCCCAGAAGCACAAAAGGTCAGTAAATTTCTTCTGCAGTTTAAAGAGGGGGATAATGTTGATAGTTTAATTCATATGTTTGAGAGGGTATGTAAACAGTATGATGTTGACCAAAGGCTGGGTACAGTTCCTGACCCCCTTACTCCATGGTAAAACTGTAACTGTGTTGTCTAAAATGTCTGACATTGACTGTTTTAATTACACTGTTGTTAAGCATTGCTTGTTAAACTGTTTTAAGCTAACACCTGAAACTTATAGGAAAAGGTTATGTGAGCATAGACGCAATGCAGAGGAAAGTGTGTGTGAATATGTTGCTGAACTTATTTTCATAGGTGGGTGAGTGGATGTCAGGTCACCACTTTGGAAGGGCTGGCAGACCTTTTGGTGAGGGAACAAGCCCTTAGCACTTTGCCTGAGAACATGAGGATCTGGTTAGCTGATAGACAATGTGCTACTTTAGATGAGTTGGGGAAGAAGGGAGACCTATACCTAGCAAGCAGGGCTTGATGCTTCAAACCATGGGGTCGGGTTGTACTTAGCCAGATTTCTTCAGAAGGAGAATAGCACCCAGTGTTTTATCTCAGTCATAGGCTCCAGCCCAGGGAGGAATGCTATGCAGCTGTAGAAAAGGAATGTCTAGCCATAGTGTGGGCACTGCAGAAACTTCAGCCTTATCTGTATGGAATAAAATTCATGGTAGTGACAGATCACAACCCCCTAACATGGTTAAACAAAGCCAGCCAGTAAAATGCCAAGTTGCTAAGATGGGGCCTGGGGTTGTAAGCATATGATATGTCAGTGCAGCACTACAGTGGGATTAGCAGTGCGAATGCAGATGGGCTCTCAAGACAGGGAATGGGATAAGGTATACTCGGCTAGATCTAACCCTCTCAAACAACATTTCTCAAGGGTCACTTGAAAAACTAGCTTGAGTTCTCCGGGGGGGGGGGGGGGGCATGTGTGAAGATGGGTGAAGGCTGCCAGCCTAGCCAGATAGAATTTTGTAGATAATTCTGTCATTTGTAAAAACAGTGCACTCTACTGTAAGAAAGCTCAGTCAAGCATTTTATGACTGTCTTTGATATCAAAATGTGGATCCGATATGTCTAGAGGGAGGCATCCTGCCTATTGTTTTAAGACCAGAGTTACTGGCTAGAATTTGCATGTATAAATGTCCTTTATTGCTCTGTTTTCTGACCAGGTGTAAAGAATGTAAATGTAGTTTCTGTTAGCTTGGGAACACCAGAGAAGTGTGAAGAATGATGTCATGTGAAGCAGCTCTGTGTTATCAATTTAAAGAGAGAAAATCAGAGAGCTCTGAGCATTTTTGTCTTGAGGACATCCAACATCACCAGCACTGCTTTGCTCTGTATGCAAGTTATGTAGAACTGTGTTTTCTCTTAGATATAGCTAGGAAATAATAAGATTAGACTAGTTTGTTTTCTGTGATGTCAGAACTTTTCTACCGTACTATTTTAAGTATTTCTCTGTGATCTCTGAACTCTTGACTAGCATTGTGTAGTAATAAGTATTGTCTTGTGTTTTTATTATTTATTATTAAATATTTGTAAACCTTTCAACTGTGTCTGTTTTATGTAAAGTTAATTTAAGCTTTAGAGTACATTGCCTGTATATAGTGATACTGTACCAAGTCACCCTAATAAGCCTTGACTGTTCAGTCACACTTACCATTTGGATAATAATATTGCACAGTAATAATTGGAGCCCTTTTAAGGGCCTTTGAGTAGCTGATAAATATTAGTGGGTGGTGGCAGCTGGTAGTACCTTTTAGACTGAGCAGAAAAGGGGTCCAGCTGGAGAACCTGTGCCAGCCTTCCCCAGGAGTGTCTGTGTTGTTGGATATAACTCTTATCTCAAAGTGTTTGTGTGTGTGTGTGTGTGTGTGTGTGTGTGTGTGTGTGTGTGTGTGTGTGTGTGTGTGTGTGTGTGTGAGCTACTTGGCAGGGACACGAAGCACAGGTTGGACAGAGAGGGTGCTGGAAGTTTTAGCTTGCCTACTAGGCTGAGATCTGGACCCTATAGCTGCACCAGTGGGGAGTCTTATTGGGGACCTGGAGAGAATGGGAGACCAGCCCCAGACTGACTGTGATCTCTGTGTGCTCTTAACGGAAATTGTACTTTACTGTGTGTGTATTTATTATCCTTTCCTTATAGGGACACCCCTCACTGGTGTTAGTGGTGAGGATTGAACCTCCTTGATTGCTGGGCCAGGTCACGGGTGTCACATATTAATATTTGTGCAGCTGCTACATGGGCTAGGTCCCATACATTTATTACTCATTACAAAGTAGATTTGGCCTCCAGGGACAGAGCTTCTTTTGGGTCCACAGTGCTCAAAGGTGTAGTCCCGTGAGCCATCCAGGAAGATGGTGCTAGGGACGCTACCCCATCCAGTAAGAATGAAGGTGAGAAGGTGAGAAGGACAGCATAACATAAAGAAGTTATGTACCTACTATAACATTCCATATTTATTGTCCTTCTCACCCTTCTTTCTTATATCCCTCCCTCCTTCCCCCAGCCAAGGCTGCTAGAGGATTTAGAGTAGACAAGGAGCCAGCTGGCGGAGATGTGCCAGGCTAGGGGGCTGGTGCATGGAAACCTGACTAAGGCAGACCTGATTGCAGCCTTGGTTACAGCTGCATCAGAAAACAGCAGCCTGGAGGATAATCAGACTGACAGTGGAGATACAATATTTTCGGGGAATGGACAGCTCAACTTTTCTGCAGTGGACTTAAAAATCCAGCTGGAGCTGAAGAGACTTGAGTTGCAGACCAGGCGTATGGAACTAGAAGCAGCTGAGAGAATGAGGAGTCTAGAAGATGAAGAACAGGAATGGCAGAGAAAGCATGAGAGGGAAATGCTGACTCTTCGCCAGAGTCATGGAGGTAATGGGGAGGGAGTAACCTGACCCCAGAAGCACAAAAGGTCAGTAAATTTCTTCCACAGATTAAAGAGGTGGATAATTTTGATAGCTTCATTCATATGTTTGAGCGGGTATGTAAACAGTATGAAGTTGACCGAAGGCTCGGGGTATGGTTCCTGACCCTCTTACTCCATGGGAAAGCTGTAACTTCCTTAGCAAAAATGCATGACACTGACTGTTTTGATTATACTGCTGTAAAAAGGCATTTGTTAGAATGTTTTAAGCTAACACCTGAAATGTATACGAAAAAGTTTCGTGAGCATAGACGCAAGGTAGATGAAAATGTATGTGAATATGTTGTTGAACTGAGCACTTATTTTCATAGCTGGGTGAGTGGATGTCAGGTCACCACTTCTGAAGGGCTGGCAGACATTTTGGTAAGGGAACAAGCCCTTAGCACTTTGCCTGAGGACATGAGCATCTGGTTAGCTGATAGACAGTGTGCTACTTCAGAGGAGTTGGGGAAGAATGGAGACCTATACCTAGCAAGCAGGGCAGCCCTGCACAGGAAAGGGGCCCCCAGTACTTCTCATGGGACTAAAGGAACCCATGGTGGGCAGCACAGACTGCCCCTGAAAATGGCAACAAACGAAAAACTGAGTGCAAACACAAATGCTGTGGACTGCAAGCACCTCACACCCAAACGAGCGATAAACTTTCTGTAATTAAACTGCTTATTCGGGATAGTACTGTTAAGCGCTTTTCGTCCCACCAAGTTGTGGGACTTCTTCAGACAACTAAAACAAGACAACAGCTACATTTAAATCAATGCGTTGGCGCCAAAATACAAGCGCCACGGCTGATGAATATTTAAAAATAATTAAAAGTGCATAAAAAAACATGTAATAATCTAAAACCCGGATCACATAACAACATATTAAATAAAACATCAAGAAGTCATTTATACATTGTATTATACATAACTTTAAGCAAAATGTATTTTATTGAATTTAAAATGCTAATGTGACAGCTCCTGTGTGATTGCTTATCTTGAATTTGTGCATACGTGAATCCTGTAAGCACGCAAATTGTAAACACACATTCTTATAGGATTGAAACAAAGACAAGAATGTATGTGTATGAGAGCTATACGTGTTGACAGACAAGTACTATGAAATGAAACTAGAATTATACACGGTGTGTATATGGGTACTGTGCACTGAAAAGAAAAGGAAGGGATAGAACTCCAAAGAATATAGAAAAGAGAAACAAGAAAAGGGGGTGAGATGGAAGAAAGTGACAACATCTAATTGTGCCATTGTATATTCACGTAGATTAAGATGTTATGAACATACTACCTTGCAACAACTGAAACACAATATATACAACAAATGTATACTATTCATAGAATGTTATAATTATTGGTTACATACATAAACCTACATAAGTAACTATACCATCTAGAATAAAGATAGATGTATGACAGAGGCCCATAACAAAGCAAATTAACTTAACGACACAAGCTTTTTAGCTTCAGTATTGGGTAAAGGGAACATATCTCATTTAATCCGGGCATAACGCTGGCATTGCAACAAATCTGCCAGTATAATTCCAAGACCTCTAATTGTACTTGGTGTGGTCCATCCCTACCATCTAAAAGAACAGTGTCTACTGCTCTAAATAAAAATGTGTGGTTAGGATTTTCTGCTATATGTTTTGCTAAAGCATTGTCTGGTCTATTTTTCTTAATGGCATACAGATGTTCATAGACACGTTCGCTTAGTTTTCTGTCAGTTTTCCCAAAATAAAATGTGGTGCATTGTTGGCACTGGGCTAAATAAACTACACCTTTAGACTGACAATTAAATTTGTGTCTCACTTCATAGGTGACATTCCTAATGCTAAAAGTTTCACCTGTGTTCATATGTGAACAATAATTACGCATATTGCATTGGAACATACCTTTCCTCCATGGTAATCCCTTTGTGTCACTTTGCATTATTCGTTTAAGGTTCTTTCCCCTTTTCCAGACAATTCTGGGTTTTTGAGGTAATTTGTTCCTTACATCTTTGTCACTGTTAATTATATACCAATTTTTATTTACAATTAAAGTGATTATGACACTATCAGTACTGAATGTGAGTATCAATCTGTGAGTTGTTGCAGATAAGTTCCAATTTTTATTGATGTAGTATCTGCATTATGAGCCTGTACTACTAGTTGGTTAGTACCACCCAAAATGGCTTGATATGTACCTGCTTCTCTTTTTGTCTTTACCTCATCAACCAGACTATCTGTGAGTTGTTGTGGGTACCTTCGTCTCATGAACATTCCCTTGAGTAATTGGCATTCTTCAAGGAAATCCTCATCTCTGGAAACCATGCGGGCTGGTCGGACTAATTGACCTTTGACAACTGATTTCTTCTGGTACATAGGATGATTACTGTTGTAGTGAAGGAAAGTGTTAGAATATGTTTCTTTCCTGTAGATTTTGGCACAAAAGGATTTATTCACATGGTCTTTCCATAAATCCACATCTAAGTATGCTATCCTCTCCTTATTATATGTGTGGGGGAAAGCCAAAAAATCAGAGCTTGTATTGAAAAATGACACCAATTCAAATGCTATTTTTTCATCTCCCTCTGTCAGGATGAAAATATCGTCAAGAAATCGTGTATAAAATTTGATTTTATTCATCACATGTCTTCCTAACATGTCCTGTTCCCGGTATGCGATGACTAAATTCGCAAAGCTCCCCCCACATGGAGAGCCCATGGCTACGCCTATTTTCTATAAATAAATTTTATCAAAAGTGAAAAAATTGTATGATAGAACTATGTCCAACATTCCTTCTATCAGCTTGACCTCTGTTTGTTCAGCACTGCTTTTTCTTAGCATGAAACTCACCCATTCTATGCCATCTTGGTGGGGTATACAGGTATACAGGTCCTTGACATCAACAGTTAAAAAATTAAAACTTTCGTTGAACTCAAAGTTATTTATATTTTGAAGCAATGACCAAGAATCCTTACATATTACTTTCTCTTTTTGTACATATTTTTGTAATATATTACATACCATTTTTGCACAGGGGTAAGTGATGCTATTTCTAGCATTGACTAGAGGTCTCATAGGGGGGTCCACTATTGATTTATGAATTTTAGGAATTCCAAGAGGATAGGTTTTAATACTGAAGAAAAAACTTTAATAAGATTTCTTGTAGCTGCTTTCTTATAATTATCTGTATGCAGGCTTTGAAATTTCTAACTAAACCAAACACAAATCTGGGAATGTTGCACGTAGTGGTGTGTGTGTGTGTGTGTGTGTGTGTGTGTGTGTGTGTGTGTGTGTGTGTATATATATATATATATATATATATATATATATATATATATATATATATATATATATATATATATATATATATATATATATATATATATATATATATATATATACACACACGTATGTATATGTTTCATTTAAGTAAGTTGCTGTTAGAAGAGTTTCGGTATGTGGGAGTCAGTTGCAACAAATGTCAAGGATTTGCAGAAGGCTTAAGAAGGCTTAAGTTAGAGTTTATATATATATATATATATATATATATATATATATATTTATGGGGGTGTGGTGGTAGGGGAGGTGTAGAGGGGCTTTTCTCATACAAAAAATATATATTTTTTCATTTTTGTTTTTTTTTTTTTCGTGAAACTGGATTTGCTGGTTTTGTTCTTCCAGTTCATGTGAGGTAATAGTGGAACTGATATGAAATACCCATCTAGAAAGTTCTGTTGTTCAAGCATATGCAGTGTACACATTTGCAAATAGTTTATTTCAAACATGGTTATTAGAAGGTAGACCAAATACAGCACATACAGTCTCTCACTGTGACATTTACACATTTGGATAGTGTTAATACACAATGAGCTATCCAGCTGTTTTTTGTTCTTGGGCAGTCCATTTAATTATAGTGATTAGTTGGGGGATGGGTGCCAAATGATTCCAGTGGCAGTGAACATAACATCAAAAGAATGGAAGTTTTGGGCGGGTAACACACTTTTTATGATCACTTGCTGTTTCCTCAGGCATAGTCCTTGTACTTAGGTTCATAGGTTCATAGGTTCATACTAGGCTATCTGCCCGAGGGCATTTACAAGCCTAGCCCATCGTTTTGTGGCTTACGCCACCCCTTTAGTATGGGGAACTATACCCATTATTTTGCTGTGCCTCTGTTGAGCAGTGACACTGAGGTAATCCCTGGGGTATATCTGCGATCTCCCATCCATTGGTCAAGATTTCTCTTGAACAAGGCCAGCGAGGTGCTCTGCCTCACATATACCGGGATTTTGTTCCACAGCATAGGGAGTCTTTGGGTGATGAATCTATCCCTCCAGCACGTCCTATTAATAGCCGTGTTGAGGTTTAAGTCTCCCCCCTTGTGGCTCTGATGGATCTAGATTTTTGGAGGTGAAGCATGTTTATCAAATCAGGGTTTGACATGGCCTTGTATGTTAGGCAAAGGTTACCTCTGAGCAAGCGGTGGCGACTGAATAGAGCTGGAGTTCTTTCAGTCGGGCAGCATAGGACAGATTTTGAGACCCTTTATCCTTTTGGTGAGGAACTTTGTGGCCTCTCCAGCTGCTGCAAGTGTCGGGTCAGATACATTCCGAATGGGGCATTGTACTCAATCATTGGTCTGATGAGTGATGAGTAAAGGGAGACTATGACCTCCCTTGATCTAGATGAGAATCCCTTCATGATAAGGTGGGCAATGTAGAAGGTCTTCCTAACTACTTTAGCTACATGGGTGTCGAATGACAGACTACTATCAACCTGGGTCCCCAGGTCCCTGATAACTTCTTCTGTGCTCAGTGGATTGCCACCTATTTGGTAGCTAGGGTAACCTTGTTTTTCCCGAAGGGTATGACTATGCATTTTTTGGCATTTAACTTTAGGCCATGGCTCTGGCACCAGTTATCCGTTTCTGTGAGACCCTTCTGAAGGATATCTGTGTCAGATGTGTTTTCTACTATGGCGCCTAGTTTGCAGTCATCTGCAAACTTTGTCAGCCATAACCCTCCTGTGTTTGCTTGTACTTCGGAAAAGTAGATGCCAAACAAGAGTGGGCCCAGGACTGAGCCCTGTGGGACACCACTTGTGACAGGCTTTGAGTCTGACATGGTGCCAGCAACTCTGACCCTGTGGGTTCTGTCACTCAGCCAGTTTGCAACCCATCTTGTGATGTATGGGTTAACATTTAAGCTGATGAGTTTTTCAATGATACCCGAGTGGGGTATTGTATCGACAGCCTTCGCCAGATCGAGGTAGGCTGTATGGACTGCCTTTCCCTCATCAATGGCTTTGGTGACTGTTTCGAAAAAGTCAACCAAGTTTAAAAGGCATGATCTGCCTTTGACAAAGCCAAACTGGGTTGGATCCAAAGTCTGCAAATTCCCTATGTCTTTATTTATGAGGTCCATTATGATCCTCTCCATGGCTTTGCAGATAAGGCTTGTCAAGCTAATGGGCCGGTAATTTCCAGGGTCGGTGGAGGCACCGCCTTTGTGAAGTGGGACCACAGTTGCAGTGCGCCACTCCCTGGGTATGTATCCAGAGGTAAGACTTTGATTAAACAGCTGTCCTAGCTGTGGGTTTAATTCATCATTGAGTTCGTGGAGCACACAGCCGGGGACACCATCAGGTCCCATGGATGCTGTGTTTTTTGCCTTGGAGAGAGCAGTCCTCACTTGGGCGTTGGAGATGTTTGGGGGCCTGCAATCGTTTGGTATAGATATCTCTCCTTTTAGGGGAGGGGAGAAGTTTGCACTGAACCTGTCAGCCAGTATGTTGGCAATGTCTGTAGGATCAGTAATCTTCACATCATTTTGAACTAGTTCTGAGCATATCTGGGAGTTTCCTCCCAGGTTTCTAACATAGCTAAAGAAGGCCTTATGATTGTCTTTTGAGTCTTTAGCTATTTTTCTCTCAAAATTTGCTTTGGATGATTTTATGAGAGCTCTTAGTTTTTTACTTATAGTGATCAAGGGTGTATTACCTTTTAAGGAATTTGCTCTATCTTGTAGTAGCTTCCTCCTTTTGTTGTAGAGTTTGTTTATGGCTGGGGTCCACCAGACTGGATGCTTGCCTTTGGTACAAAGAGTCTTTGTTTTGCTTGGGATTGCCTTATCCATGCAGTCCTGCAGGTGCTGGTAGAAGGCATTTGTAAGTGATTCAGCGGCTTGAGTACTGGTTTCCGCCGGCTCGGGGGCCTTAAAGGAGACCACACTAGTCTTTAGAAGTGTGAAGTCGGCTTTCGAGAAGTTCTTTACTGTGGTCTTTTTTATTTCAGGTGGGGGTGGGATGAGGACCTCCAGCGAGATTAGTTTGTGATCTGATCTCACCAGTGAGGGGTATACTTCCGGTGTTGAACATTGTGTTCCCATGTTCGTGATGATGAGATCAAGTATGTTATCTCCTCTTGTGGGGATGGTGACTAGTTGTTCCATGGCATTTGAGTTTATGAATTCCAGGAACTTTTGGGCTAGGGTGTTTGGGCTTGAGTAGTGTTCCCAGTCTATATTAGGGTAATTGAAGTCACCTAGTATGATGGTGTTTGGTGATACATTTAACCCCTCTAGTGTTTTCAGGAAGGCCATGTGAGGTTCCTGAGTTTGTGAGGGTGGCCTGTAGCATGCTACAATTTGCAGAGCAGTCTTGCCTATGGTTAATTGCACCTGGATGGTCTCCGATGCATCGTGCATTGCCACCAGTCTTGAAGTGTGGGTGTCCTTGATGAATATGGATACCCCCCCTCCTTTCTTGGTATTGTCCGGATTTTGGGGCGGAGCATGATATGAGGTAAAATCTGATAGTGCTGGGGTGCTCTCAGGAGCCTTGAACCAGGTTTCTGTCACAGCACAGACATCGATGTTCTCCATACTGAGAAGGGCCTCGAGTGCGTGCATTTTGAGATTTAGACCTCTGGCATTGAGCAGCATTACCCTTAGTTTTTTTCCTTTTTTGTGTTCTAGGGTGGTAGGTTTAGAATTTGAGCTTTGCCTAAAAAAGGCACTATGGGGGTGGCAAGAGCCTTTGCCAATATCCAGAATCCAGGGGTGACAGGTGCAAGCCGTCCCTTGCGAAGCAGCGTGGCTTGTCCAGCATGTCATCCCAGGCAGACAGACACTGGATCCCCTTTGAATGACACCAGTGTTTAAGCCAATTGTTAAAGCTGATCATCTTATCTCTGTATTGTGGCATCATTCTTGGTGAAGGTAGGATACTGCTCAAGGTCAGGGTCATACCTGCCTGGGCTACATAATCAGAGAGCTCCTCAATGTCTCTTTTATGTAGTCCAAGGAGGTGCGTCTCAGGTCGTTTACACCAGCGTGGACAATGACTGAGTCGTATTTGTACCTGCTGTTGAGAGACCTGAGTGCTTGCGTTATGTGGCGGATTCTAGCGCCCGACAGGCAGCTTACTGTGACCTTCTCCTTACTCAGTCTGGTGAGCGGGACGTCAGTGTGTCTGACTATGGAGTCACCAATGACTAGTGTGTCTGGCATTGTGTTTGGCCTTAAGGGCTGTGACTGTTTGACACTCTGACTGTGAGGTCTATGTGTTGCAGGTGTTGTGTTCTGAGGTGGTGGTTGTTTGGGTGTCTGCTTTGGTGGCCTCTGCTGTTTTGGTAGATTTTGATCAGAGCCTCCGAGTATGTCTTTGTGTGTTTATGTGTATGATTTGAGGTTGTGATGGTACTATGTGAGACTGGGTCTATAGTGTGTGTGGTAACCTTCTCCTCCTGACTGGTCTTGCCAGTCCTATGTTGAGAGAGCTCAGACTCCAGTTTGGCCGTATAGTTGCATCTCTCGCATGTATTTGTGTTTTGTGGGAGGAGGAGAGGGTTGTCTGTGTACATGAGGCAATTGTAACATTGCCTCAATATTCCCAGGTTCACCAGCTGAGCAGGAGAGGACACTAGCAACTGATCCCTCGACATGCTAGAAGGAATAGACAAAAAACTTTAAAAGATTCCGGGGACGTGGGTGACCGAGAAATGTGGGTTTGCCTTTTTGGGGTACTATCTATGACAAGAGTGCCGTATCAAGGTAATAAGTACTGTAGGAGCAAGTGCTAGCTTTAACAGATAGAGAATAGTCTACTTGGAGTCAAGTAGAGATGATCATTTTAGTTATAGGATACGCTGATTAGATCAGTAGTATAGTTCGAGGAAGGTAGTTTTAAGGGAAAATTTGAAGAGTGGACTTTAGGTAGCCCTAATAGTTTAAATCTGCTTAACCGGCGCTGCCCTAGTGTGCAACAGTAGCAGCTCCGCACTAAATCGTGCTAAATCGCGCTAAAACGCGCGTTTAGCGTTTTTTATATCAGGGGGCTGAAAGAAGCTAGGAACTGGCCCAAAACGACCAATAAACTACAAGTTGCTGGCTGAAACCTCACAAAACTGGACCAACAGGCAGCTCAATGCTTCCCACTCCCACTGGTAAGCAAGGGAACTTCCTCTCTTCCAAATTAGGTAAAGAATCAGTAACAGGAACTGCAAACAAAGCCCAGGGATCAGCAAGCTCTGAAACTGGACTATTCTAGCTCAGTAAGGCGGGAAAACAAGAGATATTTTTTTTTTTTTTTTTTCAGAAAACAAGCAGAAACAGATACAGTAAACACTTATAAATGCTATAAATCGGCTATCACAGCCTACACAAACAATTTGCAACAGTTACAGATTTTAAAAGTAACAAACTGAGAAACAAGTGCAATAACAGAATAAATGCAGAATAAACAATAAACAATGTATCAGCAAGCAGGCGAAATACAGTTGCTAGATAAATAGAAGTGGAAAGCCACACAAAATATACTTAAATCAGGTAAAGTCGCTTTTTCAGCTCTCTGAAGCTTGGATTACTCTGCTGGCCACCACGAGGATCTGTGCTGAGTAGGTACAAGCTTGAGGTACAGGTCAGTCAAAGAGCATTCAATTTCATTGTAGAATCCCAGGAGTTATTTATTTATTTTTTTTATATTTATTCATTAATTGTTTTACTTTCCATTTGCCATCTGTATATTTAGGGTTTCTATCATATGTTCGAAGGTTTAAAACTTCAAATCACTAAAGGTTGACCTTTAATGATCAAAGTTTTAAAACCTCGAATCATATAATGGAGATCGCCATAGAGTGCGGGAAGGGAAGATTTCCCTTTACTGCACTGTAGTGCGATCTCGGAGTTGGTATATTTAAGTAGCGGGGGGTGTGGGGGGTGCATAGAGCATTTATTTTTTTGTTTTGTTTTGGGCTTAAATTTTTTTTTGATATTCGAAGTATTAAAGGTTAGATCATTAAAGTTCGAAGTTTAGTGATTCGAACTTTTAATACTTCGATATTATGATATAGACCCGTATATTTACACTATTTCTAGCAGTGAAAGATATAAGAACATATAGAAGAAAACTGTGAATTTTGACAAGATCCTATAAGCAAACCTGACAGACCTCAATTTTTAGTCTTGCCTACTTTCAGTTTAACTTCATTTATTTTTGGTTGATTGCTATCAGAAATGCTCAGACCAGTGATACTGCACTCATATTCTTAACTGCTTGACTGATTTAAATTTGCAACTTTTGTTTCTTTTAGAAAACACTTCATTGCAAGTATTTTTCCTCAAAGTTTAAAACAGTTATATACTTTCACAGCTTCAGCTGGTTGCCTGCATTGCTTTTGAGGCCTTCCTATAATTTATTTCTAATGAATATAGGTTTAATCAATTTGGAGGGCCAAGGGTAGTTCGTGACAGAAGAATGTCAAATAAGCTGAAAATTATGGTATAAAAAACAGTTACGTGACCAGTAATTCTGCATGGCAGAGAAACTTGGGCGATGTAGAAAGATCACTTGAAAAAGTAAGAAATGATGGAGTTGAAGTACCTGAGGCAAATGGTAGGATACACACCGTGGGACAAAGAAATGATGACTTCAGAGCAGAAGCAAAAGTACCTTCAATTGCAGAGAAGGTCAAAGAGAACAGATTATGGTGGTTCTTGCACTTAATCAGAAAAGCTTGCAATTATTTGATGAAGATGATATGAGCGGGACAGGAAGAAGGCAAGGGGAAATGAAGCATCCAGCCAAGTTGGTATTGTTTGAGAGAAAACCTATGACAGTTAGGCATGACTCCAAGAAGGTAGGAGAGTAGCAGTGAATTGAGAGTGTCATCAGCTGATAATACACTCTGACCTATGTAGAAGAATGGGAAAGAAGGGAGTTTGATAATGATGATGATGAATTCAGGTTCAGTCTGCCACTGTAAATGTTTAATCTGATACTGTGGTTGCTGTTGTGCAGTATAAGAGACATAATGCTATACTGTCATGTTAGACAATATGACCATAACTCAGTGGCAGGATTATGATTACAATGTGTTTTTGTAAACACTACTCAGAGTCAATATTGGCAAGTTTTTTTTTCTCCCTCCATTTAAACACGATTTCCTAGCTTATGATTTTGGCCTTCATATTTGGTTGCCATAGTGTCAGAATGGTGTCATATAGCTATCTCTGCTCTCAGATTCATATCAGAAAATGTAGCTGGTCAAACATCACTTTGCGATGGTATCATGAACCAGTGCCAAACCCCCTCAGCTCATCAAGTGAAGACCCCCCCCCCAAAAAAAAAACAAAAAAACAGATGTTCCTTTTACTGGCATACCAATCAGTTGGCCAGATGCACAACATGCCCTGCCTTCATCCTGTCTAGCCATTCAAGTCCCATTTCTGTGACCTGCCCCTGATCCTCTTCCATTTTATTAAAAAAAAATCTTGTTATAAACTGTAGTAAATTGCTTGTTACAAATGTTTATACCCTGCCTGCACATAGTGCTACAGTGCTCATGCTTTACTTAAAAAAAAAAAAAAATCATCCAATAAACTGTAGCAAATAATTTGATACAAATATAGCAGACTGTTACTATAGTTTATACCTACCCTGCATTGATTGCTAGGGTGCTCATGTTTTACTAAAAATAAATAAATACATCTTCTAATAAACTGTACCAAACTGTTTGCTACAATTATAGCAAACAGCAGTTCCAGTTTATATCCTGCCTGCATGGAGTACTAGGCACTTCTATTGTTATATAAAAAAAATGCACTTTATTCATTTGCTGTTACTGTATTTGTGTTTCTTCCTACATTATTTTGCTTTTGCTACTTGTTCATAAAAGTACTTAATTGCATTTATTTTGCTGCATTTATTACTGCTTGTTAGTAGCCTGATTAAATTGTAACTGTTATTCTAAATCTTTGGTTGAAGCACTTGGGCTTCAGTCCAGTTGTTTTACATTAAGAAGGTTTGTGGTCTGCACTGTTGTGGCAGGACAGGTAACTATCGATGTTAAGTTGTCTATCTCGCCTTCATTCTTGCTGGATGGGTTCGGAGCCGACCTCGGCTCCGACTCGGCCACTCTAAAGCTCGAGAGTTGGTTCCACCGGCTCGAGGCTCCCCTTATATCCCACAATGCTAGGCGAGCGTTACCTCAGATCTCGTTTGCCGCTACAGCTTCGAGGTTGGTTGCTTCTACCGGTTCCTGGTGAGTGTTAGCTTTTTATTCAAAAAGTTACTCTTTTTTTCCCCTTTTAACTTTAATTCTTCCTAAATTAGTGTAGGATATATATCTTTATCCCCGACCCTAATTTTCCCCGTTTTCTTGTTAAAAGAACCGTTGGTTCTTCCCTTGGGCCTTTGGCCTTCCCTTCGAGGGTGTGTTTGTGTAGTTTTACTTTAACTCTTTTGTGCTTAATTATTAGTATTTACTAAATTTGTAATTATTTTAGTATAAATAATTTTTTCTGACAGGGTATAACTGTGTGTTTGCGTGTGTGTTAGTGTACACCTGTCAGTTACTGAAATGTCAAAGGAAGCAAAGGTCTCTGGATTCAAGAAGTGTGATGCGTGCTGTCAGAAAATGTCTCTGACAGACGCTCACACTTCTTGTGTCTATTGTCTAGGGCCTTTGCACCTGCAGGATTCCTGTGCTGTGTGCCATGGCTTCAGCCCCAGGGTCCTGCAGGAGAGAAAAAACAAGCTGATTCTCAGAGGCTTGTTAAAGCCAGAGGATTCCCTGTCAGTTTCAACAGGGAAGCCCTCTAAGGCATCGAGGTCTTGGGCTCCGGCTTCTGAGCCGAGACCTCAGGTTGTTCAACCTTTGCCTTTATCGGCTCCGGCTGGAGCCGATAAGACTCAGTCCACAGTTTCTGTGGCTTCCTCGGCTCCGGCCGGAGCCGAGGTTATCGAGGTACCCGTGTCGGCTCCGACAAGGTCGGAACCGACAACCAGAAAGAGGTCTAGGTCACCTTCTCTTGGCTCCGTTCATTCGGCTCCAGGATCTCCCCTGCTGTCTGAACGGAGCCAAAGGTTTCATTCCTCTAGGTCATCGAGGCTTTCCGATCATGACCTTCAGAGGGTGGTGAGTCGACTACTTAAGTCCAAGGCACTAGCCCAGATGCTTCAGAGCCCGACTCATCAGTCGGTGCCTGCCCCGGTCCATCAACTCTTTCCTCCTTCGACTCTTTTGAGTTCGGGGACGGGTCGTGTCGGAACCGAGACTGTGGTCACTTCGGAGCCGAGACAATTGTCTTCGGCTCCGTCGTCGGCTCCGATTTCTTCTTTTGAGGAATCTCGGCGCCGGGCTTCCCTCGTCGGCTCCGAGGGGGTGAGTGGCATCGGACCCTTGTCCGACCCCCCTCTCCCTCTCGGTGCTTCGGCGCTGGTGAGTTCGGCTCCGACATCGGCCTCGGAGCCATCACTGTCGGTGCCGAGGGGTCCTTAGCTCCTCGGAGCGGGGACCTCTGGCTCTGCCTGACAGGGGGGCATTCGAGGTCATGCGGAGTGTGTTAGAGCCTGGCTCTACTCCACAGTCGGCTCCGTCAGCCCCTCCCTCTATGCTGCCTCAGGGTAAGTCGACTCACTCCCTCATCCCGGACCGCAGAGAGCCAGCTCCTCAGGAGCCCCTTTGGGATTTCATCCTCTTCGAGGCCTCTCCTGATTTGGCAGAAGAACCCTCACGGAAGAGGGAGTGAAAGAGGAAGCCAATTGACTCACCTGAGTCTATCACGTCGGACACTGATCTGGATGATTCGAGGGTTCCCCGTTCCCCTTCTGAAGATGTCTCATTTGCAGACATTCTGGAGATCCTCAAACAGAGGGAAATTGGCCAGCCCTCAACCCTTCGGAGGACGAATCTGTGTATCTTGAGGCGTTTGGTTCTCGTCCTTCCACCTCCTGGGTGTCCCCCCCCTTCGACCCCCTCATGCAGGTGGTAGCTAAGAAGGCATGGACGGCTCCTGATTCAGTGGACCCCACTCCCAGGAGACCCTCCAAATTCATCACAGCTCCATCAGACAAGCAATTTTTATCAAAAGGAGTTTCTGTGGATGCTATGGTGGTAGCTGCTGCCACAAAGAAGGAACTGGCTGATCCTTCAGTCCCTGTCCATCCACCTAACAAGGAATCTAGGTCCATGGATAGGTATGCGGAAGCGGATGTTCTCCTCAGCGACATTTACCATGCGTTCGCTGAATTACCTGTGCCATTTCACTCGTCTTCAAAGGGACTTGGTCAAGGAAGCGAGTGAAATGTTGAAGGACCCTACAGCTGCGGGTTTCCAAGAGAAAATGAACACGCAGCTGGCTATCCTTAATTCCATTTCCAACTCCTCCATGCCTCCTATCTTATGCGGCCGATGGAGCGAGCAGAGCAGGGACAGGGGTAGCCTTACGTAGGCACGCCTGGATGCGGCTATGCAACTTTGCGGAACCTTTCAAGACGTCTTTCACGAACTCCCCTTTTGATGGATCATCTCTTTTTGGTCCTCAAGTGAAAGAAACCCTGACTAGGTGCGAGACTGATGGCAAGACCCTTTCTGCCGGAGTCCGTTTTTCGACTCCTTCTAGGCCTTACCCCAAAGGCCAGAAGGGTGGGAAGATGTGGTTCCGTAAACAAGCTCAAGGGACTTCGCCTGACGCACAGAGTCGTTTTCCTACCAGAGGCAGAGGTGGGAATAACAATGGTAGACGTCGCCCTAGGGGCAGGGGGGGTCCGCAGAACCAGGGCAATCGGGAAGCCTTTCCTGACAAGCCTTTTCAGCATCCCTGAGGTGTTGCCCGGCTGCCCATCTTCGGAGGCAGTCGGGGGAAGATTGTCACTGTACCCAGAAGCCTGGCTATCCCTGACTCAAGACAAATGGGTACAGTCCATCATTTCCGAAGGCTATTCTATCCCCTTTCTTCGTTTTCCAAATCAGTCAAAAAGATCCCTTCCAGATGTTCCACCCGCTCAAAGGGATATAGCAGCTTTGGAAATTTCAAAACTGCTTGCAAAAAGAGCAATTCAGCCAGTGTCAGCAGACCAACAAGGATCCGGAATCTACTCAAGGTTCTTTTTGGTTCCAAAGAAAACAGGGGACTGGAGACCAATTTTGGATCTCAGTATCTTGAACAGATCAGTCAAGAAAACAAGATTTGGATGGTCACGCTGCAATCCATTCTTCCCCTATCGGGAAAGGAAACTGGATGTGCTCTATAGACCTTCAGGATGCGTACTATCACATAAAAATGAACAGACGCTCCAGAAGATTCCTCCGCTTCAGGCTGGGAACCAGTCATTTTCAATTCAGGGCCCTGCCCTTTGGTCTCACCACTACCCCCCGGGTGTTTACCAAATGCATGGCAGTGGTAGCTTCTCACCTGAGACGACAAGGATTCCAGGTGTTTCCATATTTGGACGACTGGCTTCTCACAGCTCCCACCAAGCATCTCCTTCTGATGGCCAGAGATTATACTTTTCGCGTTTGTCAAAAACTGGGTATTTCAATAAATTGCGAAAAGTCTGTTTTGTCGCCTTGTCGTACTATTACCTACATAGGCGCAAATTTAGATACTATAAACATGTCTGCAACGCTAACGAACCAAAGGATATCAGACATTCACAAATTGGTGTCACTTCTTCTCAACAACAACAGAGCCAAAGCCAGGTTAGTTCTAAAGGTGTTGGGAATCATGGCAGCGGCCATACCTCTCCTCCCATTGGCCAGATACCACATGCGGATCCTTCAGTGGATGCTTTTTTCTCAATGGTCATACCAGGAACTCCCAATGTCTCACACCATTATGATCACGCAAGCGTGCAAAAAGCATCTCCTGTGGTGGATGTCTTCCCCCCAGCTCCTGTCGGGAAGACCATTTGTTCCACCTCCTCCGGTTGCTACACTGACCACGGATGCCTCCCTGATCGGGTGGGGGGGGCATTATCAGGGCAGGACAGTCCAGGGCACATGGCAACCAAACGAATGCCACTTGCACATAAATGTTCTGGAGATGAGAGCAGTGCTTTTAGCGTTGCAAGCCCTTCAAGACTCTCTTCCCTTGGGAACGATTGCAATCCAGACAGACAATATGTCTGTAGTGTGGTACATCAACAAACAAGGCGGAACCAGATCATACCCCCTGTGTCGAGAAGCACTCAGACTGTGGCAATGGGCGATTTCTTCTCAGCGTTTTATGATAGCAACGCACATCCCCGGGAAGTCCAATTACATTGCGGACAAATTGAGCAGAGCTATACTCATGCCTCACGAGTGGTCTCTGAAAGACTCTGTAGTGAGAGAGATTTTTCTCAAGTGGGGTCAGCCTTGCTGCGATCTTTTTGCTACTCCCCAAAACAGCAAGTGCAGAGAATACTTCACTCTATTCCCTTTACCAGGCCAACCCAGCAGAGACGCTCTAGTCCAAGTTTGGCCCCGGGACTTCTGTATGCATTTCCTCCTTTCCCCCTGATCTCTCAAGTAATACAGAAAGCTATCGCTCAGAAGGCCTCATTGATCCTCATTGCCCCTTACTGGCCTCGACAAGTATGGTTCCCCTTTCTACATCGTTTTCGTGGGCGACCGTGGCATCTGGACCTAGTTCCAGATCTTTTGATCCACCAGTCGGGTCAGTTTCATCGCTCCCTCCCTCTCTGAACCTCACTGCTTGGTTCCTCCAGTTCCGACCGTAGCCAGGCTTCCTCAATTATCTCACTCGGTTAGAGATATATTGATAGCTTCCCATAAATCTTCCACTCGAAAGATTTATTTGAGTAAGTGGAAACGCTTCTCATATTGGGCACAAGGAAAGGACATAGATCCTTTCACCGCTTCCATCCAACTAGTCCTTGATTTTCTAGCTGAACTCTTCCATGCAGGTTCATCTCCATCTACTCTTAAGGTTCAATTGGCAGCTATTTCTAATTTTCATGTGGGCATTTCTGAATCTGCCCTAATGTCCCACAAGCTTTGCAAAGCCTTTTTGAAAGGAGTTTTTCTTCTCAGACCTCCTATAAGAAATCCTCCTTCTCCTTGGGACCTAAATTTAGTTCTTGCTTCCTTGATTCTTTCCCCTTTCGAACCTGCAGCTTCATGTTCCTTGAAATTATTATCATGGAAAACTCTTTCTGGTGGCTATCACATCAGCTAGAAGAATTTCAGAACTTCAAGCACTCTGTTGTCGTTCTCCTTATCTTTTGTTCCATAAGGACAGAGTTTCCTTACGAACTAACCCGTCCTTTTTGCCTAAGGTGGTTTCAGCATCAAATCTAAACCAAAGCATTGACCTCCCTGTCTTTTTCCCAGAGTATTCAAATAGATCTGAACAAAATTACACTGCCTGGATGTTCATCGTCAATTAAGGTACTACTTGGACAGGACGAAACAATTCAGAAAATCTGATCAGCTGTTTGTCTCCTATGCGGAAAGCAGAAAAGGACTTCCAGTTTCAAAGGTATCATTATCCAGATGGCTAACATCTCTGATTACCCTTGTTTATGAGATTAGACACCAAAAACTGCCTAATAAACCTAAAGCCCATTCCACCAGAGCTTTGGCTACTTCGTTAGCCTTCCAAGACAGACTGCCTATTGACACCATTTGTGCAGCGGCTACTTGGGCTACTCCTCACACTTTTATTTCCCATTATAAGTTGGATTTAGCTTCTAGGCATAGAGCTAATTTTGGTTCCACTGTTCTCAGGAGTCTGTTCCGTTAGGCCACCCGGGACAAGGTGCTAGGGATGCGGTCCCATCCAGCAAGAATGAAGGCGAGATAGACAACTTAACATATAGAAGTTATGTTCTTACCATAACGTTCCATGTTAGTTGTCTTCTTCTCGCCTTCTTCTTGCGTCCCACCCTCCTTCCCCCTGGCCTGGACAGACCTAGAGGAGTTGTGATCGTGACCTCTCTTTCTACCACCTCTTTCTTAGTCATATGCTATTGTGCATATTTTCTTTTTCAGGATGTAGGTCACCCTTTCTTTTCCTGCTGTTAGAGGTGGATTCCTTTTACAGTTATACTGTTATTGATATAAGCTGGGTTAGCTTACAAACGAGATCTGAGGTAACGCTCGCCTAGCATTGTGGGATATAAGGGGAGCCTCGAGCCGGTGGAACCAACTCTCGAGCTTTAGAGTGGCCGAGTCGGAGCCGAGGTCGGCTCCGAACCCATCCAGCAAGAAGAAGGCGAGAAGAAGACAACTAACATGGAACGTTATGGTAAGAACATAACTTCTATTTCTAAGTTGGGAGTTGCTGATTGAAGGCTTAGTGTCTGTTATTCTAAAAGTGTATTAGTTCTGGTTTAAGCACTTGGGCTTTGGGCCGGTTATTTTACATTAAGAAGGTGTGGTCTGCACTTTTGTGGGAGGAGAGGGTAGATTCTGACCTTCTGAGTTGGGAGTTTCTGGTTAAAGGCTTATTGTGCCTGCTTATTTGAACTGTTTCTTTCTGAAATTGGTACACCTTGTTAGCTTTAGCATAGACTAAATTCAGACCTGCTGAATCTAGCTTTGTTTGTATAACTTGAGCACTAATCCAGACCATTTTTTTGTAGAAGGTTCCCTTGCACCCTAGTGGCAGGAGTGTGCAGTTAGAACTTGTCTGATTGAATACTGCTGGAACGGGGCTCAGTTTTTTTCCTTTTTATTGGTTAATTGGTTAATTTGTTTAAATCAGTTTGCTCATTAGCTACTGTTATATTAAAAAAAAAAATATATATATATATATATATATATATATATATATATATATATATATATATATATATACACTTTATGCATCGCTACTTAGGGTTAAACTATTTCCGGTGCTATAAAGTCTGCTCTTCAAATTTTCCCTTAGAACGAGCCAGTTTTTCAGTTTTAGCACTTGTTCAGAAGTCGTTGTAAGCACTAAATAAGATACAAATTACTACAGCACACAACTTTCCTTACTTGTCTAGAGGAAAACAGTTTTTAGTACTTAATAAATAAGCACCTATGCAGGCATGTCTAAGGGTCAGCTCCCAGTGTTTTCTCCTGTCTACCTGATGAATCTGGGCATCTTGGGGCAATGCAGCAATTGCCTCATGTACACAGACAACCCTCTCCTCCTACCACCCAACACTACAACCTGTGAGAGATGCACTTATATAGCCAAACTTGAAGCAAAGCTTTCTTCACCCAAGACTGGACTAGACAGTCAAGAGGAGAAGGTAAACACTTTCACCACACCACACTCATCACATAATCCCTCAAAACCTACATCACCAAAACACATACATAGAAACACAAAACACACACCTACATTTGTGGAGGCTCTCAATAAAAATCTGCTCAAGCAACAGAGACCTCCAAAACAGAAACACAAGCAACCTCCACCTCTCAACACAACCCAAATGACACATAGCCCACAAACTCAGTGTAACACTCAACCACAGCCCATAAGGCATAACAACATACCCAACACACTAGTCATAGGTGACTCTATAGTCAGGCACACTGATGTTCCACTCACCAGGCTAAACAAGGAGAAAGTTTCTGTCAGCTGCCTGTCAGGTGCCAGGATCCACCACATAATGCATGCACTCAGGTCACCCCACAACAAGTACAAATATGACTCTGTCATTGTCCATGTTGGTGTGAATGACCTGAGATGTACCTCCCTGGACTACATGAAAAGAGACATGGAGAAGCTCTCTGATCTTGTAGCCCAGGCAGGTATGACCCTAGCCCTGAGTAGCATCCTGCCATCACCCAGAATGATACCAAAGTACAAGGACAAAATGATTGACTTCAACAATTGGCTATGCTTCTGGTGTCATTCTAAGGGGATCCAGTATCTGTCTGCCTGGGATGACATGATCGACAGACCACAATGCTTTGCCAGAGATGGCCTGCACCTGTCGCCCTTGGGATTCCGGATACTGGCTAAGGCTCTTGCCACCCCTATAGTGCCCTTTTTAGGCAAGGTTCAAATGAAAAATTCACCACCTTAACAGCTACAAGAAAAATCTGAGGGTAATGCTACTCAGTGTAGAAGTCTAAAGCTCAAAATGCATTAACTCGAGGTACTCCTTAAAATGGAGAACATCAACATCTGTGCAGTGACAGAGACTTGGTTCAAGGCTCCAGAGAGCACCCCTGTATTACCAGGCTATAATTCATACCACACCTTTCGGCCACCTAACCTAGACCAAAACACTAAAGGCGGAGGCATGTTCATATTCATTAAGGATATCCATACCTCCCGGCTAGTTGCTCAGCATAATGCATCCGAGATTATCCAAGTGCAACTAACTCTGGGCAAGACTGCAATCCAAATTATAACTTGCTACAGATCCCCCATCATGCCCCAGGATTTCCACTCCTCATTTCTTGATACACTGGAAAATATTAGGGTACAACCCAACAACCTAATAATGGGTGATTTCAACTACCCCACCATTAGCTGAGAAAACTACTCATGTACCAACTCTTTGCTCAATGTCTTCTGGAATTCATAAATTCCAGTGCCTTGGATCAACTTATCCATACCCCCACCAGGGGCAGCAGTATCCTAGACCTGGTCATTACCAACATGGTTGACCGTTGTTCCACACCAGAGGTCAATTCCTTGTTGGTCAGATCTGACCACAAGCTAATCATCCTAGACATCCACATCCCGACCCCACCCCCCATTAGGGAAACCACATTAAAAAAGGTCTCCAAAGCCAACTTCATGTTTCTTATGACAGAAGTGGCAAACTTCACAACACCCATGCAGATGGACAATAGAGGTACGACTGCTGAATCCTACACAAATGCACTTTATAAGCACTTACACAAGTGCATGGATCATGCTATCTCTAACAGAACCAAGAATCTATCCTCCAAAAAAAGGAAGCCAATCTGGTGGTCCCCTTCCATAAACAAACTCTACAACAGAAGAAAGAAACTGTTGCAAAAAAGAGTAAAATCCCATGATTGGAGGAACTCCCTGGTCATCCTCAGTAAGAAGCTGAGATCCCTCATAAAATCCTCCAAAGCTAGTTATAAATACAAAATTGCGACTGATTCTAAAGACAACCACAAAGCATTCTATAGCTATGTCAAGAATCTCAATGGCAACACTCAGATCTGCTCTGAGTTACAGCACAATGGCACTAAATATACAGAACCAACTGATATTGCCAACATCCTGGCAGACAGGTTCAGTGCTAACTTTACCCCCCTTCACCTCACCTCCTAAAGGGCCCATCTCTATACTGGAAGAAGGTAAAGTTCCTGTAATCACGGCTGCACAGATAAAAAATACACTCTCTAAAGCCAAGAACACAGCATCCATGGGACCTGACAACATCCCAGGCTGCATTCTACACAAACTGCAGAATGAACTGGCACCCCACCTAAGCACCATGTTCAATCATAGCCTCACCTCAGGCTTTGTGCCCACTGAATGGTGCACAGCAACGGTTATCCTACTCCACAAAGCGGGAGACACCACAGACTCCAGGAACTACCGCCCCATTAGCCTAACAAGCCTGGTCTGCAAGGCCATGGAACATATCATCATGGATCTTATACACAAAGACATTGGTAATCTCCAATTCTGGACCCCACACAGTTCGGGTTTATAAAAGGCAGATCATGTCTCCTAAACCTGATAGACTTTTTTGAAGCAGTCACCAAAGCTGTAGACGAGGGTAAGGTGGTTCACACAGCCTATCTAGATCTCGCCAAGGCTTTTGACACCATCGCCACTCTGGAATTATAGATAAACTCACTAAACTAGGTATAAATCCCTATGTCACAATATGGGTTGTGAACTGACTCACTGACAGAACCCACACTGTGAAAGTAGCAGACTCCAAATCCAACTTCAGACCAGTGACAAGTGGAGTACCACAGGGTTCAGTCCTGGGTTCTCTCCTGTTTGGTATCTACTTTTCTGAAGTACAGGCTAACACAGAAGGTCTTTGACTAATAAAGTTCGTAGATGACTGCAAACTAGGAGCCATAATCGAAACTCCTAATGATGTGGACATCCTACAAAAGGGCCTCACGGAGACAGATGCCTGGTGTCAAAGCCATGGCCTCAAGCTCAATGCCAAAAAGTGCATTGTCATCCCCTTTGGTAAAAACTCTGCACCCAAGAGCTACTACATAGGTGGTAGTCTACTTAACATCAAATGTGTGATGAGAAACCTTGGGACACAGGTGGACAGTAGTCTCTCCTTTGATAATCACATCCTCACAGTAGTCAGGAAATCCTTCTACGTGGCACTCCTCATCACAAAAGGTTTCTCATCCAGGAAAAAAGAGGTAATTGTTCCCCTACTCATCACTCATTAGACCCATTATAGAGTACAATGCCCCTTTTGGTATGTACCGAACAAGACATCTACAACAACTGGAAAGGCTGCAGAAATACCTCACAAAGAGGATTACCAGCATCAAACAGATGCCGTATGCAGACCGTCTAAAAAAACTCCAGCTTTACTTCATTGTATATCACCTACTCAGAGGCAGTCTCTGCCTAACATACAAAGCTATGTCAAACCCAGAGCTGTTGGACATGCTCCACTTAAAGAAATCCAAATCTTTCCGAGCTACACGCTCTAGGGGGCCTAAACCTTGTCACTACAATAAACAGAACATGCTGGAGGGATAGATTCCTGTACCAGAGACTTCTCATTCTCTGGAACAAACTACCTATCTATATCAAACAAAGCTCCTCATTAGCACTCTTCAAGAAAAATCTTGATGATTGGATGGGAAATAGGAAATTCACCCTGGGGATCTCCTCTGTGGCTCTGCTCGACAGGAGCACAGGAAAATAATTTTCTTGGATGGTGAAAGCCAGGGTACCTTTTTGGCTAGGCTTATACAGGCCCTAGGGCCAATAGCCTAGTACCTACCTATGAACCTATGTTTTGCTTGGAAAAAAAGAAAATTTCTTACAAACTGTAGCAAACTGTTTCCTACAAATGCAACAAAGGGTTGATGCAGTTTATACACTGCATGCACGGAGCACTACAGCACTCAGGTTTTAGTTAAAAAATAAGTGATTTATTTATTTATTTATTTATTTATTACTTTTAAACTATAGCAAACTACTTTCTACAATGTAGTGAGCAGATGATACAATTTAGACCATACACGGAGTGCTACAGCACTCATGTTTGACCACAAATGGAATATTGGCTTTTATAAGCTGTCATTGTATTAGAAACTGGGATCACCTGATCGCACCCCGGGGTACTTGCCCCTCTCTCCCCACCCTAGCTGTACTACTGATTCATATTGTGTGTTCCTCCTAGAGCCCCTAAGGCTATGCTGAATTGTGATGTCCTGTACTTGCACTTTTATAAGTTTCCAGTATGCTGGATACCCCAAACCATTTAACCACTAAGTCACAAGTTTCTGATGCCCACTAAGGTCTATAAAAATAATTCAGTTAAATAGCAAGTAGTATACTCTGTCTAGATAAGATGAACAGTGCTAACTATGTGCCACACAATGTCACATCATTACATACTCTAACTACATATAAATAAGGTGGTTCAACTCAGTAATGACTATCTTCGCTAGATGTAAATTAGCTGGTTCAAGTTGTTGATAGTTAGCCATCCTCTTGCACATTTATTGCTGTTTTTACCTTAATTACATGTTCTGTTTGGGAGGCTTGTATCTGAAATTGCTTATGCACAATCCAGCCTCACCAGCAAGTCTGCTAGAATAAAATGATGATATATATATGCTATTTGATTCCTTAGCTGTGTTACTTAAGAACACTATTGGTCTATAGGTATACTTAAATGACTAGAAAGTAAGACCATAGGCAATTTCCTGTGATTGCAAGTACATGGTTTATTTATTGACATTTGATTTCTGGGAAAGTCCGAATGGGTAGGTGCCCATTTTCAGTGGAGTCCTGGGGAGAAAACATCCAAAATATTACAAAAAACATTTTAAGAACAATAAATCTGATGTTGTCATTTTCATTCGTTCCTCGATTAATGGGATTGGATCTGACTCAGACACTTTCTTTTACAGTCTAGGATCTGACTCTTGAGCTCCTCCCTTTACCCATAATGCCCATGATCACTGCTTTACCTCATATCTCATTTGCCACTCTAGCGATCGGTGGGGATTTCACACTCTGGAGCTCTAGGCAGTTTGTTAGTTAATTGTAAGCAATGTTATATTTTCTTACTACTAAATCTCTTTTTTTTTTTTAAATACCTTCCTCTTGTTACCCTTTTTAAAGTTGGTTTAGACTTTTTTCTTCTACTTAGTGTAGACTGTATCCTACCATCATTGGTAGACTTTCTCTTTTTCTTACCTCTCCTGAGATAATCTTTGTACCATTGCTGGTATTTTTTTTCTACCTTTCTTTTCTCCCTCCCCTCAAAAAACAAAAAAACCCAACAACTTATTTGTTTATTCTAAATTGTTTCTTGCTTGTGGTGTAGTATTCTGGTATGGCAGACAAACCTACCGGTTTCAAGAAATGCACTTCCTTTTCGCATAAGATACCCAATTCTGATGCTCACAGGGAATGCGTGTATTGTTTACGCCCTGCTAACCTTCAGAGTTCATGTGAAATCTGTGTAGGTTTTAATGCCAGGGAAGGAAGCAATATGTATAATAAGCTAATTTTGAAAGGTTTGTTGCCTGCTGCTTCTTCTGCATTTCCTTCTACATCAGGAGCTCAAACACCCTGGAGAAGTCATAAGACATTACAGTCCAGGGAGTCTAGAAAGAGCTGCTTTGTCTGATCTCCTTCTTCCACTCCGAGTTTGGAACCACCATCAAAAATAAAACAGGTTTCATATCTGACTTTGTCAGATCCTACTACCACTAAGTTAAGAAAGGTCTTGGATATGACTTCATCCAATCTGATCACACGCCCAGGCAGGTCTCCTTGTATCTGGTCTCCACACTTCTCTCCAGAGCTAGCATCTTGAGATTGAGGTCTCCTTTTCTGCAGGAGGCCCCAAAAAAGACTTTTTGTCCTCCCTCAGAATCCTTCTCCATCAGGTTTTCCCATAATCTTTCTGAATATGATGTGGATAGGATGATGAGAAAGTTCCTTAGAGCTCAGATCCACACGGGGGTCCTTCAGGCTCCATCCCCAATTGGATCCACAAGTTTGTAACCTTCACACACTTTAGTGTGACTCCTTCTCCAATCTGATGTGTGGTTTTGAAGCTATCGGATGTAAAGTTTCTGAGAGTCGAGGCATCGGATAAAAGAATATTTCCTTCCTGAACTCCGACTGCTTTCCTGATCCATTTAGTTCTGGGTGGCTTGGAGCAGAATGAGTCATGGAGTGGAAGTGTTGGCATCAGGTCTGGGGAGATGACGAAGTTTTCGGAGGTGTTACTTCCCCTCAGTACCTCAGTGTTGGACAGCTCGGGTTCAATTCCCTCCTCAAGAGTGGAACCCTGAGGGAGTGGAACATTAACTGATCTGAGAGCTTTGGGGAGGCTGATTTCCACTTCTCATAGACCTTCTGCCTTAGAGGTAGTGAAAGGTTTTCCTCCCATCCAGGGGATTCTTTGGCTATCACCTCTTCAGATCCTATTCCCATTCTTCCTTCAGATCTGAGTTCTTAGTCTCATTATCTTACTCCACAGGAACAGCCAAACCCATAAGACCTTCCAGACAGTCCCTGCACAGGGGTTTCCCCTTTCTTCTTACACTTCTCCAGTGTATCCCACTGAAGAGGTTCTGTGGAAGAAACTTTGCAAAAGGAGGCACTTAGATTTCCCTCAGGAAACATTGACAGAGGGCAGTGACTTTTGTGAGGGGGAAGGGTCCTCCAGATCTCCAAATCCTGTGCCAGAAAGATGGATGGTCTTCAACCCTTCTCAGGAGGAATTGGTGTTCCTGCAAGCTTTCAGGTCTGGCCCATCTACATCTTGGGTCACCCCCCCCCCCCCCCAGTCAATGAGCTTGTTGACCTTGTCTCCCGACAGGCATGGAAGGAGCTGGATTCTGTAGCATCCATCCCCAAATGCCTGGACAAGATCCTTAGTGCACCACCAGACAGGCAACATTGGTCCAAGGGGATTCCTGTAGATGCCATGCTTGTTGTGGCAGCCATGAAAAAGGAGCTAGCTGAACAGGGCTCCTCTGCCCATTCCCCTAACAGAGAATCTAGGACTTTGGACAGATATGGAAAGTGAGTATTTGCATCGGTGACCTTTGTTGTATGATTGCTGAATTGCCTGGCACATTTTACTAGGTTACAGAGAGACTTAATAAAGGCACTCTCTAACTATACCCCATGGGTCCATATCAAATTCATCCATGAGGTTAATCTCTCATGTGGCTGAAGGTTCCTCATGGGCCACGGGTACAGGAATATCCATTAGGAGGCATGCTTGGATGCAGTTGTGTGACTTTGCAGAGCCCTTTAAAGCATCATTCATCAATTATACTTTTGATGGATCCTCCCTTTTGGGGCCCAGTATTAAAGAGACACTTCCTCATAGTGAACAAGATGAAAAGACTCTATCTGCCATAGGAATCTGTTTTTCTACCCTGCAGAGATCTCTCTCAAGAAATCTGTGAGGTGGTAAGAAAATGTGGTTTTGGAAATCTCAAGGGCTTTTTCAAGATTCATGTGGAGATTTAGTAGCAAGTATAATTTTAGTTGGTGAGAAAAATTTTGCTCTGTATAGCATCCCTAGTTTTTGGTGATATTTTAAATGCACTTTTGTATGTGCAGGTCAAATTTAAGATTATCATCCCTAACAATTTGTTATGTGAATTGACATTAGTGGTTGTATTATTAAGAAGGAGAATTTTCTGTTTTTTCATGAGTGAGGGATTTCAGGGAAAAAAGTAGATGTGAAGTTGTTAAATTTCGCCGTTTATTCTCACTGATGGGTTCGGAGCCAATCCTCGGCTCCGACATGGCTGATAGCAAAGCTCAAGGTTTCCCAGTAGCTTGAGACCAAGCTCCTTATCCCACAATGTACTGCTGGAATAACCTCAGATCTAGTTTGCCGTGGCAGGAGAGATCTCGGTGATCCAGTTAACTCGGACCATTTTGACAAATCGCAAGTTTAAAAAACTATTTTTTCTAGTTTTTTGAGTGATTGTTAAGTGTTCAGTGTGTTTCTAGTTTAAAATAATAATAGTTTAGTAGGTTCATTTTTGTAGAGATCTACCCTGTGTGTAGTTTTTGTTTTCTTGGTGTTAGGCCCTTTATTGGCCCTATTTAGTCTTGCTATCTTTAAGTGTTATTACTTTTCTTAGTGTGGGCTTAGTTAGCCCTGTATTTAGCCTTTACAGGTATTTTTTTGTGCTCTTCTGTTAAAAGAATGTCGGATGAGAGAGAGAAATCTCACCCCAAATCAGGGTTTAAAAAATGTCCAGATTGTGGACAGAAAATGTCTGTTACGGATGGACATGTCCAATGTGTCTATTGTGTGGGGGCTAAACACCTCCAAGACTCCTGCAGTATATGCCATTCCTTTTCATCTAGGGTTCTCTTAGATAGCAGGAGAAAAGTAATAGATAGAGGGTTACTGCAGCATTCTGTTGGGTAGCCAGGAAAGTGCCAGCACTTCGTCAAAATCTTCGAAGTCTTCTGATTCCAAACAGACCAAGAGGGCAAAGAGATCAGAGGGTGCAGGGTATCGGCTCCACAGCTTTCAGAACTGAGTGTCCCTTTGGTTTGGAGCCAGCTCCCAGTCTTGGATCCGGTCTCCTAGGTCCCCTCATCTCCTCTGGCTCCAGTCAGCACCTTCGGTGCATTCCTCTAAGTCTTCTGTCAGCCTCTCTGATTTGGATATGGATCGGCTAGTGCAGAAGCTTTTAAGTGCACCAGGACTTGCTAAATTGTTGTCGGCACCGACCACTTCATCGGAACCGAAGACCATTGAACCGGATTTGACTACTCCTCCTCCGAGCCGTACTGGACCCTCGGAGCTGAAGGAGCCAGAACCAATGATTGTCGAACCACTGGAACTGAGACCTGCACTGGTGTTATCGGTTCCATCTACTCGGACGTCCTTGGTGCCGACCAAAGATGCTAGGAGCCAAAGCTCTCCTGTCAGGTCCGGGGAGGATAGTCGGACCGATATGTGAGTGCCAACTCTTCCTCTCAGGGCTTCGGCTCAGATGAGCTCAGCTCCTACCTCAGGCTATGGTTTCGGTGCGGGAGGATCAAATGGTCCATTCGGGTCTGTTCACCCCTTCTTGTCAGAGCCATGGGGCTTTTGACGCCATGAGGAGAGTCATGTCTCCTAAGACATCGTCAGCATTGGTTCGGCCTTCCCTCTCCCCTCAAGTTCCTGTGTCCGCTTCTTCATCTACCAGTCCCCCTGCGAAGCGTAGAGACCCTGAGTGTCAAGTACCCCCACAGGGCGTCCCCTGCTCTTCCGAGACCTCCCCGGATCCCCCACTGAGGAGGTACCTAGGAAGAGATTGTGCAAGAGGAGGCAATTGGACTCCCCACAGGAGTCTTTGACATCTGACACTGACCTGGATGAGTCAGAAGGGTCCCCTTGATCCCCCTCTGAGGATATCTCCTTTGCAGAGATATTAGAGATCCTGAATCAGAGGGGCGGTTGGCAGTCCAAAACCCCTACTGAGGATGAGTCAGTGCTCTTAAAGGCTTTTGGGTCTCAAACTTCCACTTCTTGGGTGTCTCTGCCTTACGATGAACTCATGGACCTGATCTCTCATAAGGCATGGGAGTCACGGGAGGCCATGGAACCTGTCCCTCGGAAGCCAAACCCCTCTGCCCCAGTGGACAAAGCCTTTTTGACCAATGGAGTGCCTGTTGATGCCATGGTGGTAGCTGCAGCCACCAAAAAGGAAGTGTCTGAAACATCCACATCTATCCATCCTCCTAATAGAGAGTCTAGGATCATGGATAGATATGGGAAATGCATGTTTAGTTCAGCGACCTTTTCTGTTCGATCGCTAAACTATTTAACCCATTTCACAAGACTCAAAAGAGATCTACTGAAAGAACTAGGAGATACTCTTCAGGGTACGGTAGCTGCAGGGGTGGCCAACAGACTCAACACACAGCTTGCTACCCTAAATTCGGTTGTGAACTCATCCATGTGTCTCATATCATATGCAGCAGATGGTTCGAGTAGAGACACTAGTTCAGGCATTGCTCTGTGGAGACAAGCCTGTATGCATCTGTGTTCCTTTGCGGAGCCCTTTATTAACACCCCGTTTGATGGCTCATCACTGTTTGGGCCTAAAGTAAAGGAAACATTAACCAGGTGTGAGCAGGAAGGCAAGACCCTATCTGCCATTGGAGTCCATTTTTCTACCCCTACTCGGCCATATCTCAAGGGCCCTAAGGGCGGAAAAATGTGGTTCCGGAAAGCACAGGGAACCTTCCAGGACACACATGGAGAAACCCCCTCTAGAGGCAGAGGAGGGGGTTATAATGGAAGATGTCGTCCACTCGGCAGCGGGGGTCCACAGCAACAGGGCGACAGTGTACAGTTCTCTGGTCAGCCCTACCAGCTCCCCTGAAGGGAGGCCTGGCTGTCCGGCTCTGGAGGCAGTCGGGGGTCGCTTATCTTTGTATCCAGAAGCCTGGCTAAACATAACATTGGATACTTGGGTACAAAACATCATTTCCAGAGGATATTTCATACCGTTCTCTACCCCCCCCCCCCCACTCCTGTATACAGAATCCCAGATGTTCCACCCAGTCTCAGGGAACAAGCAATCATAGAGGTCCACAAATTGCTATAAAAAAGAGTCATCCAACCAGTCCCAGCAGACCAAGTTGGATTTGGAACTTACTCAAGATTCTTTTTGGTACCAAAGAAAACAGGGGACTGGAGACCTATCTTGGACCTCAGCAGATTCAATCAGTTCATAAAGAAAGAGAAGTTCTGAATGGTCACGCTTCAGTCCATTCTTCCCTTTCTAGGGAAAGGCGATTGGATGTGCTCCATAGATCTCAAGGACACGTACTATCACATAAAGATGAACAGATGCTCCAGGGATCACCTGCGTTTCTGTCTGGGAGCCAATCATTATCAGTTTCAAGCCCTGCCCTTTGGTCTCACTACAGCCCCCAGAGTGTTCACCAAATGCATGGCAGTGGTCACGGCTCACCTGAGGCGTCTAGGATTCCAGGTGTTTCCATACCTAGACAATTGGCTCCTCACCGCTACCACCAGGCATCAATTGACTCAGGCAACACAATACACTCTGACACTCTGCCATCAATTAGGCATTACAGTCAACTTTGAAAAGTCTGCCTTATCGCCATCGCAGCATACTGTTTTTATAGGAGCAGAGTTAGATACCTCAACCACCACTCTACGTCTCCCAATCAAAAGAGTCTCACTTCTCTGCCAACACATCAACTCACTGGTTTCAAAGAACAAAGCTACAGCAGCAGAGATCTTGAAGGTTCTAGGTTTGATGGCAGCTGCAATCCTGGCCGTACCACTCGCAAGGATGCATATGCGAATCCTTCAATGACTCCTCTTTGCTCAGTGGTCTTACCAGAAACTGCCGATGCGCCACATAATTCTCATCACAGATACCTGCAAGAGAGACCTTCAGTGGTGGTTGATGTCTCTTCATGTCACAATTGGAAGGCCCTTTGTTCTCCCCCCCCAGTAGCCACTGTGACCACGGATGCTTCCCTGATAGGGTGGGGGGGGGGGCATTTTCAGGGAAAGACTGCCCAAGGCACATGGATGGATCAAGAGTCACATCTGCATATCAACGTTCTGGAGTTGTGAGCAGTACTTCTGGCATTGCAGTACTTTCAGGACTCTCTTCCTCTAGGAACTATTGCAATTCAGACGGACAACATGTCAGTAGTCAGATACTTGAACAAGCAAGGTGGAACCAAGTCTTAACCCCTTTGTTGAGAAGCCCTCAGGGTCTGGCAATGGGCTGTGTCATCCCAGCATTTTCTGTTAGCAATGCACATCCCGGGGAAATCCAACGTGATAGTGGACAAGCTAAGCAGGGCGATATTGCTCCCTCACGAGTGGTCTCTCAAACAACAGGTTTTGGAGTTGATTTTCCACAAATGGGGCCAGCCTTGCTGCGATCTCTTTGCCAGCCACATCAATTCAAAATGCAGAAGTTACTTTGCCTTACTGGGACATCTCCTGAGAGATGCACTCTTACACGATTGGCCCCCGGGTCTCCTTTATGCATTCCCACCCTTTCCATTGATACTCAGATTTCTACAGAAAGCAAAATCGCTGGGAAGGACTGTTATTCTCATAGCCCCCTACTGGCCTCGACAGATTTGGTTCCTGTTTCTCCACCATCACCTGTTGGAAGATCCATGGATCCTGGACCCAGTTCCAGACCTTCTGAAGCACTCGTCAGGGGACCTCCATCCTTCCCGGCAGTCCCTGAAACTGACTGCTTGGCTAATCCACTTCCGCTAATTGCCAGGCTTCATTCAATTTTAGAAGATACAAGACAAATTCTCTTGTCTTCTCACAAGCCATCCACCAGGACATTATACTGCAGTAAGTGGAAAAGGTTCTCAATTTGGGCCAACACACAGAAAACTGACCCTTTCCGAGCTCCGATAGTGTCCATTTTAGAATTTTTGACAAAGATTTTTAAGGAAGGGGCAGCAGCTGCTACAGTTCGAGCGTCCAGTTAGCCGCCGTCTCAAATTTCCACCTTGGATTCGATGGCTCGAACGTTATGGGCCATAAGTTATCTAAAACTTTTCTTAAAGGTGTTCTTCACATGAGACCTCCTGTCAAAATTCCTTATTCTCCCTGGAATTTGAACTTTATACTGTCTCAAATTATTCTCCCACCTTTTGAACCAGCATTTTCTTGTGATCTCAAATATTTATCCTGGAAAACTATTTTTCTAGTGGCCATTACTTCTGCCCGCAGAGTGTCAGAACTCCAAGCATTATCTGTCAGACCACCTTACATGATTTTCCATGCTGATAGAGTATCTCTCAGAACAAACCCCTCATTTTTGCCCAAAGTCTTTTCTGAATCCAATATCAATCAGGTCATTGAGCTGCCAGTCTTTTTTCCCAACCACTCTAACAAATTGGAATACATGCTGCACAAACTTGATGTACACAGACAGCTCAGATTTTATCCTGACAGAACTAAGGATATTAGAAAATCAGATCAACTTTTTGTATCCTTTTCAGAAGCCAGAAAAGGTAATCCAGTGTCTAAAACAACTTTATCCAAATGGTTATCAGATTGTATATCCTTTGTTTATGCGAATGCTAGCATGCCATTGACACACAAACCTAAGACTCATTCTACCAGAGCCGTTTCTTCATCTTCTGCCTTTCAAGCTAAATTGCCCTTTGACAATATTTGTGCTGCAGCCATGTGGTCTAAGCCTCATACCTTTATCACACATTACAAAGTAGATAAGGCTTCCAGGGACAGGTCTTCCTTTGGTTCCACGGTACTGAAAAACATACTTCCATGAGCCACCCAAGATTGAGGGTGCTAGGGATGTTACCCATCAGTGAGAATAAATGGCGAGATTTAACAACTTCACATAAAGAAGTTATGTACTTACCATAACGTTCCATGTGAGTTGTTTATCTCGCCTTTATTCTCACGTCCCTCCCTCCTTCCCCCTCCTGGCTGACAGTAGACTTAGAGGCTAGTACTATCCTGGCTCCTCAGTACTTCTTTCCCTTGGAAAGTGGTTCCCTTTTAGAGTAGGGTAAAGGTATATGTATGTATGTATGTATGTATATATATATATATATATATATATATATATATATATATATATATATATTTGCAGCAAACAAGATCTGAGGTAATTCCAGCAGTGCATTGTGGGATAAGGGGCTTGGTCTCGAGCTACTGGCAAACCTAGAGCTTTACAATTGGCCGTGTCAGAGCCGAGGATCGGCTCCGAACCCATCAGTGAGAATAAAGGTGAGATAAACAACTCACATGGAACGTTATGGTAACTACATAACGTCTTTTTTTTTGAGCTGAGCATGAGCTGTGAGTTATAAATTCATGTTTCAGTCACTGTTAAACTCTTCAGAGTAATTTTTTGGAGATGGGCCAGGTTGTCAGATGTGCATGTGAGTGTGGAGTCATCTCTGCATGGTATAATGGATGCCTGTTGTGTGGATGTGTGGAGGGTGTTAGTGAGAATGTTAAGGAAGAGGGAATCAAGGATAGTGCTGTGTGGTACACCAGTGGTTATTGGGAGGTATGGAAAGGGCAGAGTGACATTTTACTGACTGATTACCTGTTGGACAGGTAGCTTTTGAACCATAGAAGGTTGGACTTATATAGACCTAGTGAGGACATCTGAAGTGCCAGTGAGGATATCTGAAGTGGAAGTTTGCTATAAGAAACTGTCATATGTTTTAGACAAGCCTAGAAATAAGGAGGGGACCAGTTTGCTGTCATTTCTATCTTTATTGACAGTGTCTATAAAGGTTAGAAGTGCAATGCTATTACTATGGCTGGGATGGAAACAGTGTTGTGTGGGGGAGTAAGAAATATTTCTGCAGGAGATAATTCAGCAATTATTTTTGAATACATGTTTCAAGTATTTTGGAGCGGGAGGAATAAGAGTGCTGTAGGTCTATAGTTAGTAGTGTCTGTTGAATTTCCTCCTTTGTATAGAGGGATAATGTGAGCTTTTTTCCAGCAAGAGGGAACATAAAGTTCCTGGACTGGCCTATTATAAAGATTGAGACAGAATAAGCAATGGGATCAAAGGTTTTCACTTGGAAGGTCATCAGTCAAAGTAGAGCATGGTTTGAGTTAATTTAAGAGTATTTTTATATAGGATGTAGGCACAGGTTTGAAATTGAATTTGGATGTGGTGGTATATGGCTGTTGTGCAGGGTTGGGATTAGAGTTTGTGGTATCCTTGTTTACTATGTATGAAGTAAGAGTTGAATTCCTTTGCAGTTTGAAGTGTTGAGTTATTGGGAGAGGGGTTAAGTTTGATTTTTAGTTGGGATGTAAGATTTCTTTAACGGCTGACTAGAATTTGTTACGGTTGTGTTTACTATTGTTTTGGAAATTGTTATAGTATAGATGTTCATTGTGTTACCCTGCTGCAGTCATCACACTTGGGTTATCCTGCCGTCAGGTGGTCCCGCAGTCGGCCAGAATTCCAAAGTCTTGGTCCGGCGTCGGTTGCTGTTGCTTCTTCCCTCACGTCAGAGCGCCAAGGGTATATCAGAGGCATCCAATGCAATTTTCTCCAGTCTTTCTTGCCGTGCGGTGCCTGAAGCAGAAGCAGTTCGCAAGTGCCGGTCGGCCGACACCTGAGATTTTCGAATCGAGTTTCAGTCCGAAGTCTTCAAAGCTAAGTACCCCGTTGGGGAACCTTTTCTTGCCTCAGTCCGATGTCAGAAAAAGTTAACAATTGCATTTCTTGTGGGAAGCAAATACCTCATAAGGACTTTCATTCTTTTTGTATACCTTGCCTAGGCCCAGACCATGACGTCACTGGTTGTTGGTTTTGTGCTAGGTTCAATAAGCGAACTATAAAGCGTCGTTTTGATTTCACACGACACTACTTCGGTAGAAAATTTAATTACACTATGCCGTCAGAGCAACCGACTACTGGCATGCATAAAAAACGCAAGGATAGGGACAGGCAGCCTAGATCCAAGCTGGACTCCGAGGCCTCGGCTGGCCCGGTCGCCGGTTCTTCGGTTTTCAGTGAGGCGCCTACGCAGCCCCTGGCTACCGCTAAATTGGATCCCCAGGCCGCATCGGATCCCCCAGCAGAGATTTCTAGGCCGACGCAGCCCTTTTCCTTAGGCCCAACCGACGACATCGCAGTAGGGGAAGCCGGTGCTGCAGAAACACCTTCGGTTTCTGAAGGTGGCTTCAGACCGACTACCCTCGCCATTAAATCTTATGCTAAGCTTAAGACTCCTCTAAAACCAAAAAAGCCTACACTTCAGTCTCCAGGTCAAGGCACTATGCCTAAGAAACAGATGCTTAAAATGGCTGAAGATTTGATTTCTTTGATCAGGGGTTCCCAACGCCCCCCCCCCCCGACAAAAGGCCTAGACAAGAGGAGGATTATGCCTCCTCTGATCAGGTCTCTGTTTCCTCAGGCTCCTCTGAGGAACAGGATTACTCCTTTCCCCCTTATGAAGATTCTGATGCTGAAGACTCAATTCCCTCAGCTTCTCCCCCTAAAGACTACTCCTTTGGGAAAACCTTACACACCATGAGGGAACATTTCCACTGGGAAGGTCAGGACTACTCTAACTCAAAGAAAAGGCTCCGGGAGTTTATTTTACTTCCCCAGCACAGACCTCTTGCTATCACCCCTGTTTTGGACATAGTAGATGATGTTTTCTTAGAATCTAGTTTAAATCCAGATTCTCTGCCTCCTGCTCTAGCCAAACCAGATAGATACTATAGAGTGCCTGACTCTCACAAATTCCTTTACAAAAGCCCTGCTGCTGATTTTGTATTAATTTATTTGCTTTTTAGAATGGTTGTGGAGCACTCTGACGTTCAAGATACTGTAGTGTTTTATACATTTGTCTTTCTTTCCACAGATTTTCTCTATCATGCATTAGCATTCTACACTTTTTGAGTAGTCAACTTGCATTATTTGTTTTAATTTCTTCCTTATATTTGTATTGGAAAGTTGTATTGAATAAATTTTCAGCATCATCTAAAGGGAGGATTTTTAGGATGTTCCACATAATAGATAATAGGGTAGTATTCCTGGGTTAAACTTGGACATGTCATGTATAAACATGCTGATGTGAAGTTGTTCAATCTTGCCGTTCATTCTTGACTGATGGGTTCGGAGTCGATCCATCGGCTCCGGTACGGCCGTATGCAAAGCTTGAGGTCTTCCAGTAGCTCAGGGCCAAGCCCCTATCCCATGATGCACTGTGAATTACCTCAGATCTAGTTTGCCGCGGCATCTGATCAGAGCTTCCAGTGCAAGCTCAGGCCAGTACAATTTAAAACTTTTCCATTTAGTGTGTTGTTCATAGTTTACTAAAGAGTTGGCTTAGGATTCTTAGATAGTTAGCAGTTAGTTAGCTTTTTAAAGCTTTCTAGTGGTCCCCTTCCCATGTGTTTAAAAATATTAATCTTTAATGTTTGGCCTCGTGTTTTTGGCCTAGTATCTTAGTGTGTGTTGTATAGCTCTTTCCAGTTATCTATATAGTGTGTGTGTGTGTGTGTTTACATATCTTTTTCTACTATAAATAGCCTCTTTCTAGTTGTTGTTGAATTTTTTTGGGATACCTTTTCTTAGGCTCATTTGTGTGTGTGTGTGTTGTTTAGAGTCTAGTAATTTGCTTATTATCTGCTCTGCGTCTTTATAGCAGTTATTATGGTGGATGATAAAGACAAACACCCAAAGTCTGGGTTTAAAAAATGTCCAGACTGCAATCAAAAAATGTCTGTTATGGATGGACATGTAACATGTGTTTATTGTTTAGGAGCTGTCCACTTACAAGAGTCTCGTGCCATATGTCATTCTTTTTCTTCAAGAGTGTTGTTAGAGAGGAAAAGGAAGTTGATGGACAGGGGCTTGTTAAAGCACCCCTTTCAAGAGGTGTTGAGTGACCAGAATGTGGCCAGCAAATCTTCCAAGTCCTCTAAATCTTCTGTGGAATCTAAGGACTCCAAGCATTCCAAGAAATCAAAAAATCGGAGGATTCTATGACATCGGCTCCACAGACCTCAGATCTGATTGTGTTTAATTTTCAGAGCTGGCCCACAGCTTTGGAGCTGGTATCCAAAGTGCCTCAGTCACCATTGCTTCAGTCGGCACCATCGTGCATTCATCTAGGTCATCTGTCAGCCTATCGGATTTGGATATGGATCGATTGGTGCAGAAGCTTCTACAGGCACCAGGCCTTGCTAAATTGTTGTCGGCTCAGACCCAAGTGGCTTTGTTGCCGAAGACCACTACTCCTGCTTTGACTACTTCTCCTCCAAGCTGTACCGGCCTCTCGGAGTCAGGGGAAGCAGACCTGTTGATCGTGGAACCTTTGGAGCCGAGACCTTCTAGTGTCCTTAGCCCCATCCACTCTGATGTCCTTGGTGCTGACCGGGGACTCTAGGAGTCGACAATCTCCAGTCGGATCCAGGGAGGATAGTCAGGTTGACTTGTTGGTGCTGACTCTTCCTCTTGGGACTTTGGCTTGGATGAGCTTGGCTCCTACCTCTGGCTCGGAGACCACGGCCTCAGTGCGGGAGGGCTTGATGGTTCCCTTGGATCCGTCCATTCTTTCCCATCGGAGCCATGGTGCCTTCAAGGCCATGAGGAGAGCTTTGCCCCCCAAGACATCCTCGACTTCAGGCCTTGCTTCCTCATCCCCTAAAGCGCCTGTGTCTGCTTCTGCTTCCATCGTCCAGGCTAAGCATAGAGACCCAAAGCCTCAGGTAGCCCCAGAGGGTGTCCACTGCTCTTCCAAGACCTCCCCAGAGGGTCCCACTGAGGAGGTTCACAGGAAGAGATTGTGCAAGAGGAGACACTTGGACTCCCCACAGGAGTCTTTAACATCTGACACTGACTTGGATGAGTCAGAAGGGTCCCCGCGGTCCCCCTCTGATGATATCTCCTTTGCTGAGACACTTGAGATCCTTAGGCAGAGGGGTGATTGGCAGTCCAAAAGCCCTACTGAGGATGAGTCTGTTCTCCTGAAGACTTTCAGGTCTCAACCCTCCACCTCTTGGTTGTCTCCGCCCTTTGATGAGCTCATGCAGTTGGTCTCTTGAAAGGAATGGGAGTCACTGGAGTCCATGGAGCCTGTTCCTAGGAGGCCTAACAAGTTTATATCAGCTCCACCAGATAAAAACCTTCTTAACCAAAGGAGTCCCTGTTAATGCCATGGTGATGACGGCAGCCACCAAAAAGGAAATGTCTGAGACTTCCTCATCTATCCATCCTCCTAATAGAGAGTCTAGGGTCATGGATAGATATGGGAAATGCATGTTCAGTTCAGCGACTTTTGCTGTCCGTTCACTGAACTACTTAACCCATTTTACTAGGTTGCAAAGAGCTCTCTTCAAGGAGTTGGGTGATACTCTTCAGGGTACAGTAGCTGCAGGGGCCTCTGACAAAGTTGCTGCCCAGCTTTTTTACCCTAAATTCTATTGTCAACTCATCCATGCGTCTCATATCCTATGCAGCTGATGGAACGAGTAGGGCAGCAGGTACAGGAATCGCTCTTAGAAGGCATTCCTGGATGCGCTTGTGTTCCTTTGCGGAGCCCTTTAAGTCATCCTTCGTGAACACCCCTTTTGATGGCTCATCCCTTTTTGGGCCTAAAGTGAAGGAAACTTTGACCAGGTGTGAACAGGAGGGAAAGACTCTGTCTGCCATCGGAGTCTGTTTTCCCACCCCTACCAGGCCTTATCCCAAAGGCTAAACGGGAGGAAAAATGTGGTTCCAGGAAGCCCAAGGAGCCTTTCAGGACACACATGGTGAACCCCCGTCCAGGGGCAGAGGAGGGGGTAATAGTGGAAGATGCCACCCTTGCGGCAGAGGCAGAGCAACATCAGGGTGACAGAGATCACTACCCTGGGCAACCCTACCAACGCTCCTAAAAGGAGGCCTGACTGTCCTGCTCTGGAGGCAATCGGGGGTCGCTTATCTTTGTATCCAGATGCCTGGCAAGAAATAAAAGACAGCTGGGTACAAAGTATCATTTCCAGAGGGTACTTCATACCATTTAACACACCCCCTCCATCCATAAGGAGAATCCCAGACGTTCCACACAGTTACAGGGAACAAGCAACTATAGAGGTCCAAAAGTTGCTAGAAAAAAAGAGTCATCCAGCTAGTCCCAGCAGACTAAACAGGATCCGGAACTTACTCAAGGTTCTTTTTGGTTCCAAAGAAGACAGGGGACTGGAGACCCATTTTGGACCTCAGCAGACTCAACCAATATGTAAAGAAAGAGAATTTCCGGATGGTCATGCTCTAGTCTATACTTCCCTTGTTAGGGAAAGACAATTGGATGTGCTCGATAGATCTCAAGGATGCGTGCTACCACATAAAGATGGCCGAGCCATCCAGAGATCCCCTGTGTTTCCGGCTGGGAGCCAATCATTTTCAGTTTTGAGCCCTGCCCTTTGGTCTCACTACATCCCCCAGAGTGTTCACCAAATGTATGGCAGTGGTCATGGCTCACCTGACATGTCTAGGATTCCAGGTGTTTCCATACCTATTTATTTATTTGAAGTTTGGTTGCCAGGATGGTCCATTGGGCTGAATTAGCCCATTTTCAATGGAGTCCTGGGGAGAAAAGCTCCATGGATACAATATATAAAAACATAGTAAAAATGCAAGAAGAGTACATTTAAGCCAAAGTAAATCATAACACAAATAGAAGGTAAAGCATAACAATATGTAACAATTCACGAGTTTACAAATTTTTTTTTTTAAGTCTCTATAATCACTAAGATAGATATTTAGTTAAAGACAATAGTGTGAAGGTATGTACACAGAATTAAATGTAAGTGTTTATTTACAGTATGTAAGTTCCTGTAGAGGAGATCAGGTTTGGCAAAGGGATAAGATAGTAGCTGGGAATGTTAAGCAGGATGGGAACATGAGCATTCCCACAGAGATTGTAAGTGTGAGTGAAGGAGAGTTTTAAAGAAGGGGAGACTGCAGGTGCTGCGAATATGAGGTGGGAGGGAGTTCCAGAGACGGGCTAGGGAAAAAGAGAGTAGGAGTTTGCCTGCTGGACGGGCGGGTTTGTGGAGTTCGATCAAGTTCTGAGTGTTGGTTCTTAGGGGTCTGCTGTGTATGTGCATAGTGAAGGTTGAGGCAAGAGAAGGGCAGAGGGAGGGCTTGAATATGAGATTGTGGGCATGAGTTAGTTGAGTGTAGATAAGGTAGTTGGGAAGTTCTAGCCAATTTAGCAGTGATGAGAGGAGGATCTGTGGCCAGTGATGAATTTGGCAGTTTTATTATAGCAGGAGGAGAGTTTTGTTTTGGTAGAGGATTGTAGATTGGTAAGGAGTGGGGCACCATAAAGGAGGGAAGGGATGAGATATGTGGAAGCGAGGAGGAATCTAGTGGATGGGGTGAGGAAGCGAATATGGCGATAGAACATACCAAGTTTCTGGTGAGTTTTTTTTTATGTTACTTTGTATATGGGTGTCAAATTTAAGCTGATTATCAATAAGAACGCCTAATAGTTTAGCACTGGGAACATTTTCAAGGGTAGTATTGTGACTGGTTATGGAGAATGAATTTATGTTGATAGTTAAGGTTTTGGATGGGGTGAATAACATGAGTTTAGTTTAAGAGCTAGATGATTATCTAGCGTCCATTGTTCGGTGGTAGAGAAAGCATCTTGTGTTAGTTGTATCAGGGTGGGAATGGAGTTAGCAGCACAGATAATTGTTGAATCATCTGCATATTGGATGATTTTAGCATTAGGGATAGTGCGGTGGAAGTCATTGATGAAAATGTTAAACAGTAAGGTACCTAATATAGAACCCTGGGGTACACCAGTGGCAGTGCTGAGAAATAAGGAAGTGGATTTCTTCCATTTGACGGCTTGTTGCCTATTGGAAAGGTAACTGGTAAACCAGTTAATAGAATTGGGTGAGAGTTGTAGATTAGAGAGTTTAGTCAGAAGGAGAGAGTGGGAGATAGTATCGAAAGCCTTAGAAAGATCCAAGAGGAGTGTGGAAACAATACAGCTAGAGTTGCGTGCTTTATTTATGGTTTCAAGGAAGGAGAGTAGAGCAGTAGTAGTGCTGTGACCAAGTCTGAATCCATGTTGTGTGGGAGTAAGTAGGTGATTGTTGATGAGGTGGGGTAGAAATTGTATATGAATACATTTCTCAAGTATTTTAGAGATGGGGGATAGGATGGTAATAGGTCTAAAGTTGGAGATGTTATTATTGTTTCCACCTTTGTGGAGGGGAATAATATATGTTTTCTTCCAGATTTGGGGTACATAGCCTTCTTGAATAGACCGGTTTATAAGAATACAGATGGGGAAGGCAATGGCATCAGCAGCTGTTTTTAGGAAAAAGGAAGGGATATTATCAGGGGTATTAGAGTATGGTTTTAATTTTAGGAGGGGTTTTTTAATAGTTGACACGGGGATGGGTTTGAGAGAGAAGAGAGATAGGTGGGAGGTGGAAGTACCTGAGGAGGGGGGGATTGTGGGAAGTGTAGTTGGATGAGTAGAGTTATTTGTGAAAGATGATGTTAATTTGGTTATGGAGTTGATGAAAAAGCTGTTAAATTGGGAGGCTAGGTCAGTTTCAGAAGCATTATGTTCTGGTTGAGGGTTTTCCTTTTTCCAAGGGTTGAAGAGGGTGGAGATGGTATCCCAGAATTTTTTTGGGTTGGTTTTGTGATCATTTTGGAGGGTGATGTAGTAGGATTTGCGGTCGGAAATAATGAGTTTTTTAACTCTGTTACAGAGTATTTTGTAATCATTTAGGGTGGCTGGGGTTTTGCTTTTATAATGGTTCTTTAAAGCTTTATCACGGAGGCGCATGACAGCTAAGGTATTTTTAGTTAGCCAGGGGATGGTTTTGCTCTTAATTCTCTTAGTTCTCAAAGGGGCCAAGTTGTCTAGTAGGTTTAGAAATGTTGTATTAAAATAATTGACAGCTTCGTCTAAGGGAAGAGTTTTTAGAGGATTCCAGTTGAATTTTTTAAGTAGGTCAGAGAAGGAATTGGGGTTGAAGTTCTTTAACGAATGCAAAGAGATGGTGGTTTGTGGTAGCTGAAGTGAGGGAGAGTGATGATGAGTGAAAGTAGGAAAGTGGTCGCTGAAGGAGTCTGGGAGGGTGCCACTGCTGGTAATAAGATGAGGGTGTGATACTAGAATCCAGTCAATAGTGCTCCCAGAGGAATGGTCTTTTGATGGTCTGGTTATGGAGTTGATGAACTGTTGGAAGTTATAGAGGTTTATATTTACAGATTTTGTGGGGGATTGGACAGAGGGCCAGTTAATGTTAATGTCACCTAGGATATAAGTCTCATTTGTAATATTGGAGGAGAGCCAAGAGAGTATGTCTTCTAGAATAGGTGCGTTGTCACCAGGAGGGATATAGAGGGTGGCTATGCATATGGTTTTATGCTAGACGATTGGCTCCTTACCGCCGCCACCAGGCATCAACTTATTCAGGCAAGGGAGTACACACTGTCACTCTGCAACCATTTAGGTATTACAGTCAACTCAGAAAAGTTTGCCTTGTCGCCATCACAGCATATCATTTTTATCGAGGCAGAGCTAGACACCTCAACCACCACTCTAAGACTACCAATCAAAAGAGTCTTTCTTCTTCATCAGCATGTCAGCATATTGGTATCAAAAGACAGAGCACCAGCTTCAGAAGTTCTGAGAGTATTGGGTTTGATGGCTGCAGCAATCCTAGTCATACCATTAGCAAGAATGCATATGCGGATCCTTCAATGGCTATTGCTCACTCAGTGGTCTTACCAGGAACTTCCCATGGACCACACGATATTGATTACGAGCTCTTGCAAGAAAGATCTTCAGTGGTGGTTGACATGTCTTCATGTCACCATATGACGTCCCTTTGTTCTACCCCCTCCAGTAGACTTTGTGACCACGGACACTTCCCTGATAGGTTGGGGGGGGGGCATTTTCAGGGAAAGACTGCCCAAGACACATGGACAGATCAGGAGTCACACTTGCATATTAATGTTCTGGAGATGACAGCGGTACATTTGGTGTTGCAGTTCTTCCAGCTCTTCCCCTAGGAACGATTGCAATTCAGACAGACAATATGTCAGTAGTCTGGTACTTAAACAAACAGAGGGGAACCAGATCTTACCCCCTTGCTGAGAAGCCCTCAGAGATTGGCAGTGGGCTGTTTCCTCCCAGCACTTTCTGTTGGCAACGCATATCCTGGGGAGAGCCAACATGATAGCAGACAAACTGAGCAGGGCAATCTTGTTGCCGTATGAGTGGTCCCTCAAGAAAGAGAGTGTGGACAGAATTTTGTGCAAATGGGGCCAGTCTTGCTGTGGCCTTTTTGCCAGTTACATCAACACAAAATGCAGAAGCTACTTTGCCCTGATTCCTCCTCCGAGAGAAACCCCGAGGGACACACTCATACATGACTGGCCCCCGGGTCTCCTCTATGCATTTCCACCAATCCCATTGATACCCAAAGTACTACAGAAAGCAAAATCCCCGGGAAGGACCATCATTCTTATAGCCCGTCATTGGCCTCGGCAGATTTGGTTCCCATTCTTTTGACATCATCTCTTGGAGGATCCATGGATTCTGGACCCAGTTCCAGACCTTCTGACACATCCATCGGGGTCCTTCATCCTTCTCTGCAGTCATTGAAGCTGAATGCTTGGCTGCTCCAGTTCTCTTCATAGCCAGGCTTCATAACTTCTCCAATGAGACAAGACAGATCCTTTTGTCTTCTCATAAGCCGTCCACTAGAAGATTATATCTTAGTAAGTGGAAGAGATTTTCCATATATCAACCAAGTTATTGAGTTACCTGTTTTCTTCCCTAATCATTCCAGCAAGTTGGAGTATATACTGCACAAACTTGATGTTCACAGACAGCTCAGATTTTATTTGGGTAGAATAAAAGATATCAGGAGATCAGACCAGCTCTTTGTTTCATTCTCTGAATCCAGAAAAGGTAGACCAGTGGCTAAGACAACTCTGTCTAAATAGTTATCTGATTGTATCACCTTTGTCTAGTCAGCTGCTAATATGCCTTTGCAACACAAGATTACAGCTCAGTAAACCAGAGCAGTTTCTACATCCTCTGCGTTCCAAGCCAAACTGCCCTTTGATAACATTTGTGCAGCAGCCACTTGGTCAAATCCTCATACTTTTATCACTCATTACAAAGTTGATAAGGCCTCCAGGGACAGGGCTTCCTTTGGGTCTACGGTCCTGAAGAATGTACTCCTGTGAGCCACCCGAGATTGATGGTGCTAGGGACACTACCCATCAGTCAAGAATGAATGGCGAGATTGAACAACTTCACATTAAGAAGTTATATACTCAACATAATGTTCCATGTGAATTGTTCATCTTGCCTTCATTCTTACGTCCCTCCCTCCCCCCTCCTGGCTGATAGTTGATCTAGATGTTGGTCTCATCCTGGTTGCTCAATTTCTTCTTCCTTTCCATAGGAGGATTAGCTCATTTATATGATTATAGTACATGCAGCAAACAAGATCTGAGGTAATTCCCAGTGCATCATGGGATAGGGGCTTGGCCTCAAGCTACTGGTAGACCTCGAGCTTTGCATACAACCATACCGGAGCCAAACAACTCACATGGAACATTATGGTGAGTACATAACTTCTTAGTTCAGCGATTTGTGAGAGGTCTTGTTGCATATACTGGGAGATGGTCACTGAGAGAGTCTGATATTCTAACTGTGGTGGTGAATTTGTTAGAATCTGATATTAGGATTATTTATTTATTTATTGGCATTTGTTTACCCAGAAAGTCCACTGGGCCAAGAGGAGCCCATTTTCAGTGGAGGCCTTGGGAAGAAAGCTCCGCAAATAACAATACAGATGAAAATACATAGTATAAGACACTTAGTGAAGCATGATGCATTGTAAAAATATTTAAATAATGCATTTTAAACACAAGTAGTATAAAAACAAAATCAAGGTGCATTGTTCAAAGAGTATAGAAGCATCACTGAACAACAGTAAAAATAATACAAACTGAAGCACAGGTATTAGTTAAAGCTGTCCAATTACACTTCAAGGCAGATTATAAGAATGATATAGAAAATAGTTTAGGGTGTACAAGTAGAAGGTGCTCTTTAGTGTGAACAGGTAATTATAGAACGGATATATGAAGGGGATAGTATAAGTAAATAGAAAGGGTTATGGATCCAGTCTAATAAGGAAGTTGATGTCTTACTATAATGTGTAGGGTTATTAATTTATTAATTTGTTGTGTGAAACTGTATAATTTCATTCTAGATGCATCAGAGTTAGAGATTGTGTCCAACCAATTGATATTGACATCACTTAGTAGTATTTTGCCTTGTGGAATTGTTATCGATATCCAATATAGGATATCTTCCAGTGTGTCTATATTGTCACCATGAGGGATGTAAAGACAGTAATGCATTTTTGTTTATATTTGTTTATTCTCAGGAAAGTGATAAGAAGTTCTGTTGAACTGAATTTTGGTATTGGCTTATTGTAGAGGGAAATGTGGTAGTTATTGGGAAATATTAAGACAATGCCTCTTTATATGGTTATTAGAGTTGATATTCTTGCTGGGAGTGTAATTTCAGAGTTCCTTCTGCTGGGTTTTTAGCCAAGTTTCAGTTATAGCGAGAATAACAGGCTTGTGTTGGGTAATTCAGGCATGTAGTTCAGTAGTTTTATTTCTTATGCTACTAATATTTATGGTTGCAAAAGATAGATTACCGGGGTTGAAAGTTAACCGTTATTGGGTTAGAGTAGTATGTGGAAGAGAATTGTCTTAGTGTTTGTTGTGATAGGTGAAGCCAGGATTAGGGTGAGTTCTTCCTGATAGGAAGATTTTAATATATTGGGGTATTATTGATTCTTGTTTTTTGGAGAGTACTTTCCACTTAATTTATGTTTAGCATTAATATAGTTCTAATGAAGTTCTGATCTTTGACAAAAATAAATAAAAAAAAATTCTTAGCAATTTTACAGAATGTTCTGTTTGTTAGAGCCATGCATATCTGTCACATATTCTCTCCCCTCCCATCCCCTGTTTCTATTTGCCTTTACTTTGCCATCTGATGTGTCTAGAATACACTGAGTGCAGACAGCCTTGTTAAATTTCCATGTATATTCAAACTTTACAGGGTGAGGTACTTACTGTAGGGGATGAAGAGATAAACAATGTTTTATGAGCTGAGTTGACACAAGCTTTATGAATATGGTCTGTCCTAGTTATAACAACAATCAGACTGCACAAATCTGGTATCATGAAGGAAATACAGTTTTTAAACTGGAGACTGTAGGTATTTTTGTCAGTCGTCACTAACATGGATAAAGGTAATATCATTGTGACAGTATTCATTGACCTTACTCTGCTGGCATTTGACCTGGATGACCACATCTTCCTATTATCCCACTTATAACATATTAGTATAAGCAATGAATCTACCTAATGGTTCAAAGATTTCCTAATCGATCAAACCTTCACAGTTACAATTGGGCCTGCTTTATCAGATACATCCTTTGTTCTTTCAAGGGTTCCACAAGGATCAATTTCCACAAGTATAAATTTTTGCACCAATATGTTCTTTCAAGGATTCCACAGGGATCAATTTTTGCACCAATACTATTCTCCATTTTTATAAATAAAATGCCTTTTGACCTACCTGATCTACTAAGCCATCTTCATAGTGATGATATGGTTATCTGTAGACCCTTCACTAGAAAAAGGTGAGCCAGTGATAAGGTGGAGAAACACAAAGTAACAGCTCCAAGCAGAAAAGAAGTAGTACTCCACACCATCAAAAAACTTTAATAAAATGACAAAGCTTTCAGATATAAACTATCCTTCGTCAGTGTAAGACACTGACGAAGGATAGTTTATATCTGAAAGCTTTGTCATTTTATTAAAGTTTTTTAACAGTGTGGAGTACTACTTATTTTTTGCTTATATCTAGACCCTACTCGTAACATCAATGAATATTAACTTCAAACTGATCTTCTACAACTAGAAAATTTGCTTTGTTCATTTTGCTCAGTCTCCTTCTCACAGCAGCAATACTTTCTTTAGGCTGTAAGTCTTACTGTTTAATACTTCAATATGTGTATAAGTTAAAAATTAAAAAAAAATGTTTGAAATTAGTTTATCTTGAACAATGTTTTAGATACTTTCATATTTTTATATTTCTTTATATTTTTAGATGATGATTGGTATGTTTTAAGTCTGTTGAGCCTGTTTTATTGGATTTGTTTATATCAGTTCATTAGTACTTTTAAGAATATTACCATTTTAACTGTATTTTCTACCAAAAGTTTTCACTGAATGAGTTTGTGTGTTTGTGTGTGTGTGCGCTGCACGCATGTGTGCATATGTGTTTAGGGGAATCTTTAACCTTCTCTGCCTTATATTACACTGATATATATATATATATATCTATATCTGTATCTCTCTCTCTCTGTATATATATATATATATATATATATATATATATATATATATATATATACTGCATATATAGATATATTTAATCTATCTATATATATATATATATATATATATATATATATGTATGTATATAGGGTCTATATCACCATTTCAAATGGTGAAAACTCCGAACGCTGTTAAACCGAACTCAACAGTTTGAAATTCTTAAACAGTGAGCTCACGCAACACTGATTTTTTTTCCCTGGGAAAAAAATTGCTGCTCCGTGAAAAAAAAAATTAGCAACTTTAAATACAAACAAAAGTGGGGGGCATTGCCCCCCACTTAAATATACCAACTCCAAGATCGCACCACAGTGGAGGAAATAGCAAAACCCCAAAGACAGCCCACCGATTTTTTTTCCCTGGGAAAAAAATCAGTGTTCTGTGAGTTCACTGTTTACAGATTTCGAACTGTTGAGTTCGATTAAACAGCGTTCAGAGTTTTCACCATTCGAAATGGTGATATAGACCCATATCTATATGTACACACACACACACACACACACACATATGTGTATATATATATATATATATATATATATATATATATATATATATATATATATATATATATATATATATATATGTATAGGTATATATATATATATATATATATAAAGGCTTCAGGTGCATGCTGTAGAAATTTGCATTGCAGTCATAAAAGAAAAATGGCATAATCTGAAAAGAACTGTGATGTGTTACTAAAAGTGCCCAGGCTGTATGAAATAGGCAGGGACAACAAAAGAATAGGAGGTAGCCATGCACACTCAGGAATGTTTAAACTGAAATGAGGAAGAGACTGATGAACAGAGTGAAGATCAGACTGAAATAATGTTCCCAGAGGCTAAAGCATACTTAAGTGCTATGTCTTAGACTTGATTTTGGCCCCCAGGTTCGGCCCTGCTGCTTTTAGATTTACTGATTTTCTTTAGAAAAGTACCTAAGGATATGTACAATATTAAAATAAAACTGTTTCTTTCAATTACTATATGGGTCTACTCAATCTGTCATCTTTACTCCATATTTTCCCAAAATGTTCTGCTGTCAGTTCCACTTGTTTTGTGTTTTATGATTATGGGAGGCTGGTTTACATATGATAGACATTAACACATCAACATGGAATTTGTAAGATAAGAAGGAAATTCCTCTTTAATTAAGCTGTGTAATACTTTATACAGTGTCCAAAAACTAGTCAGGTAATTATCATCATAATCATCATCAACCCACTTTTTCCCATTTTCTACATTGGGTTAGAGTGTCTTGTTAACTGTTGACATCTCTCTAGATTCAGTGCTGCAGTCTGCCTTCTTTGACACTCGTGCCTGACCATTGCAGATCTCCTGTGACACAGTCCATGCACCTCTTTGCTGAATGCCCTCGTTTCCTCTTAACGTCTTCCTGTCTGTCCCAAATCTTCTTCACCAGATTGCCTTCTGCTTTTCTGCACATGTGCCCAAACCACTGTAATTCATTATTTTTAATCTTTTCTGTAATTGGAGCTACTTTGGCTTCTGCTCTTATATCCTCATTTCTTCATCTGTCCCACACTGTGCATCCTACCACCCATCTCAGGCACTTCATTTGTATCACTTCTAGCTTCCCCATCTGCTGTGCCTTTACTGTCCAGGTTTCTGTACCATAAAATAATACTAGCCTGCCACTGTTTTGTACACATTACTTTTCAGTTTCTTTGGCATTCCTCTGTCATATACTACATCTGTCACTCTATGCCAGTTGGCAGCAGCCCCTCTAATTCTAGCTTTGACTTCTTCATTCAGACTACCATTCTCCTCAACTTTCCCTAACCAGATACTTGAAGCTATTAACCTGTTCCACTATTTTGTCTTCTATCTCAGTTCTCAGTTTCTTCTGATTTCCCCAATTTGTAGCCATTACTACTGTTTTATTTGTACTTAGTTTCATCTTATGTGCCTTCAGTTTGGCATTCCATTCCCCTACCCTTTGCTGAAGATTTTTTTATTTTTTTTTAAATTTATTTTACATTTGTTGACCAGGAAAGTCCGACTGGATTCCACAGATCCTGTTTTCAGTGGAGGCCTGGGGAGAAATGCTCCAGAAGCATGTCTTTAGAATGTGGGAGGAAACCGGAGTACCCGGAGGAAACCCACGCGAACGCAGGGGGAACATGCAAACTCCACACAGAAGGCACCCCAGCCGAAAATTGAACCGGAGAATCTCTTGCTGTGAGGAGACAGCATTAACTGCTGCACCACTGCGCCACCCAGTTCTTGCTCAGAGTCTGCCTGTAATGCCAAGTTCTCTGCATACAGCTAGTCATGCAGTTCATCTAGATGCCTCCTTGTTCCCAGGTCATACAACCTGGCATGATCTACTTACTGTCACCCTCACTGTCTGACTCTTGGAACAGTAGGGTCACTAGATGACTGGGTTCACTTTCCAATTCTGAAATACTGAAATATGGAATTTCAGTATTTCGAGACCAGAATGTTGAAAGTGCAGTTGTTCGAAACTGCACTTTAACGAATTTTCATTTCCCGAATCTACGGCAGATATGGTGCGGTGTGCAGTTTATTGTTTGCTGTCTCTTTAAGGGGCACTGAGTTCTGGGATTTTCACGATGGTTGATGCCTGGTTACATACAGAGATTAAGGTAGGTGTTCATTTTTTCAGGGTTTTGGGTACAAATGTGTTAGGTTTTATTTTTGGGGGGGAGTTTTAGTTGTAGTTTGGAGTAGGTAGGTGAGATAGTGTGTATGTTAGTATTGAAAGTGGTGATTTTTGTACCTTTCAGCTTCCTCCTGTGTAGTATGTGTATGTTATTAGTGAGTGTAAGTATGACAGTGTGCAATGGGAGTGTAGGGCACATGCATGTAGGTTTTTGTGGGTTTTTTTTTCGAGTTAGTGCAAACACGGAGTTGGTATATACAAGTAGCAGGGGTGTGGGGGTACAGGGGGTTTGCCCCTCTGCAAAATCATATTTGTGTTATTTGTTTTTTAGTTTATTATTGTTATTGTTTTTGTTTTTATATTGGGGGGATGTGTTTTTAGTTTTGTTTTGTGGGGTACGGTGTTTCGATGTCTTGGTGTTGTATGGTTTTGTGTTTTTGCAGTTTCGAACTTCTGGGCTTGTTATTCAGAAGTGGATCCAGATGACCGTAGTCTTCTGGGTCACAGCCATCCCTTCACTGATCCATGTTATTGAACACACACATTAACCCCTTATTGCAATAAAGGTCCCCTAAGTCCCCAGTTTCAAGTGCCACAAGTCTCAGCCCTCCCCAGGTGATTTTATGGCCTGATGTGACTTTGTCAGCATACTCCCTCAGGGATATGCGAGACTATATTAGTCATTTACTCCCATATCCCCCTGCTCATCTCTTCCTACAGCTGTGCCCCTAATCAAACACAGGTCATCTGGTGTGTAGTCAGTGAAAAAACTGTTGTGTCATGGAAATGGCAGTAAAGGTTCACTTTTCAATCCATCAATTATTGAAGTCATTTTTCTTTTTGAGGGCTATGGTAGTAACAGGCTAAGCAATGCTGAGCAGACTCACATTTTCTATCCTTAGCAATAATCCCCACTTCATTTATTTTGATTCCCAGGCATTTAGGAGGGAGCTGAAAGGTATAATCTCTCTATCATGTCCTGGGTCTGTTCTAGGTCCTCCATTCAGTAAGTTGTATCTGGTCCATAAGAATCTCAACAGTCTTCTTACAACCCAGAAGTGTAAGCACACTGCTGTAGTCCTAGATTTTCCCAGACTGCCAAGCTATAGCCTCCATAATGGATATTGAGTCAAGCAACCCAACAAAGGAACCTGATTTCCACCACTTTTTTCCACAATCCATGTCTTTCTTCCTTCCTTTCTTTCTTTCTTTCTTTCTTTCTTTCTTTCTTTCTTTCTTTCTTTCTTTCTTTCTTTCAATACCCAAAGTTCAAACCATAAGGGAAGAAGGGACATAGGCTGACTGGAAACTGAAAACTTTGCCATTTGATTTTCTTTACCACCATGGTGTAATAATATGTATACAGTACTACTACATTGCTTCACTGGTCTTTCCTATGGAGTGGCTGCTGCCCTCTTCAACCATTGAAAGGGTTCAATACTTTTCTGAGAGGGAAGTATGACCTTTAATTTTGGTGCTTGTTTTCTTACCAACCACTTTACCAATCAGTATTACACTTGTGCTAGATCAGCACAAAACTAGTCCAGGCCATACCAGAGATTACAGTCACTTGAGGTCAACAGGACAACATTATCTTTGAACAAAAGAGATGTAAGCCTTATATCCCCATACTGGAAACTCTTCATACCTTGACTGCACCTTCAAATTCTGTCCTTGAAAACCATGAACAAGTGGTGGTCTTGACAAAGTCTTATGGAATCCTATCATACCCAGAATGCATTTATTTTAACACCACTGATACAGCTACAACTCTAGTTCTACAAATACAGTAACCAGATGCACTGTAGCAGTGGTTTGGGGGCTCTCTAATGTTGTAGCACTTTTGCATGAAATCTCCAGGTACACTGTTTTATGCTTTCTCCAGGTCACTCAAACATATGTATACCATACTGGCAAACCCATTTAATCAATGTACTTTCTATGCAAGCACAAACAGCTGAACCAGCCATGTTTGGCCAGTACAAAAGCTACATTCCTCTTCCTGAACCACATGTTCAAATATCAGATGGGCCCTCATTTCCAGCAACAAATTACAAGCTTACCTAGACAGACTAAACAGCACGAGTTCTCTGTTACTGGAAAAACACCTTTCTTTCTCATCTTTGAAAAAGGGGTCTGGCAGACCACCTTCCTTCCATTCAATACTGAAAATGTGCATTATTTAACTGCAGAACCATTTAATTTCCACACTGATGTTAACTATAGAAATGAACTTAGTTCCGTCATTTACTTCTGGCACTACGACCTCAAAGAAGGGCAGAGTTCAGGAATTTCTCAAAGTGCTCTTTTTACTTTGTGATGATGTCCCTGGAGGAGGTCAGCATTTCTCCATTCTTGCAAAAAAAGACCTGGTGAATATCCCACTCTGACCCTAGAGTCACAGTATGGTTTGCCAGAACATGTATCAAGACGTAAATCCCCGTGTCCTTGCAAACTGTTCCTATACTTCAGCCTTTATAACTTGGCCTGTCTATACCTCTTCGTCAGATGAAAACAACCCTGTTACCATTAACAATATAGCCTCTTTTTTTTAGGTTTGATGTTATTCTCATTGCTGGTGTCCACAGCCCTGTTACCATTAACAAGAGAGACACTTTTTAGGTTTGATGTCTTTCTTATTGCTGGTGTCCACAGCAGTTCCTGTGGTTCCTAATATGACAAGCACTGAGAAACTTTCAGTTACATCCTCAGCTTCATTCAAATTTCACATACCTGATATCCCCTTGTATTCAGAAGATTATGCTCCAAATGAGAAGTCAAGCACATCCTGCAAAGAAGCATTCCAAGATACCTTCACTACATGCCTGGATTTCTTGGTCATTCCATTCAATACCCCATCCTTCTGTCCTAACTCACTAACAGCTGGTGATCACTTCACTGATCAGTACCTTTCTTACTAGAGTATCCAAGTACAACATCTGTCATCAAACTTTTTCACCAAGGTGCTCTTATACAAAGTACTCCTATGAGTACTTTGTGTTCAAACATACTGGATGTCAAGGGCAATCCAACCATATAGAAGTCCAGTAAAACTACACCACTGGAGATCAGATCAGATGAATTCTGCCACTCAGCCTTGCCCTCCAGCTATCTCCATCGATTCTCATATGATATTTGAAGTCTTCCAGTATGCTACAAAAGCAGGTATTATACTAACAAGCATCACTATCACTGCTATACAAAGGGTAATTACTTCAGTTTTCAACTACAGTGTGCAAATTATAGCTGAATTGTGTAACCCACAGTTGCAGAATATCAGTTCTTGTATACATCCATATATTTCCACATGGCAGTTCAAAGCATTTGTAGATTATAGATGATCTCAGGATAGACTGACTAACAAGAAAAAGGACTGCTGTAAATATAGTCTTAAAAGACAGAACTTAAATGTTTTTAAGAATATGGGTGTTTTAGGGTTACAGAGCACCTATCCATCCATCCATCTATCCATCCATCCATCCATCCACCCAAAAACCCTTTTCCCATTTTTGCACATGGAATTGGGGTGTCACTTCAACAGTGACAATCATCTAAAGCCAAGGTTCACATTGCTGGGTAGGTAGCCCTGCTGTGGCTGTTCTCCCATACCACACATACACATGCGCACTCACACTTATGGCCGATTTAGAGTGTCTGGTCCACCTACTGCATATATTTGGAATGTGGGAGGATACTGGAGCACCAGAAGGAAACCTATGTGAACACAGGGAGGACATGCAGACTCTGCACAGAAGACATCATAGCTGAGAATGGAACTGGAGAACCTCTTGCTGAGAGGTGGCAACACTATCCACTGTATCACCATGCAGAGCACCCATCCATTCACTCATTTATTCTCCATTTCTCAGTTTATCTATGTAAGGGTTTTAGGGGAGCCAGGGGCTATCCTGTCACTCAATAGGTGCAAAGCAGAGAAATTAATCATGGATCAGAAACCAGTCTATCACAGAATGTGCACATACACTCTCACGCATGACATGTATACCTACAGGCAGTTTAGATGACCACCATTTCACCTGCAGATTATCTTTTGGATATGGGAGTAAATTACAGCATATGGCGAAATCCACCCAGCCACAGGTAGGGCATGAACAGTCCATACTGAAGACATCCCTGCTGAGTATTAAACTGGAAGAACAAGTGATGTGAATCAGCAATATTTCTGTCAGTGTGCCACTGTGTCACCTAGTCTGTAGAGCATTTTTTTCATATATCAGATAAAGTTGAAGAATGTGAAACATTACTTCCTGAGTTGCCAGAAATGGCACACATTTAGATATGGGATTTTAGCAGTGCTGGTGATGATTTTGTAATGTATGGGACATGAAGAGTTTGTACTAGGCTTTGCAGTCAACTTAGTTTGAGGCCTTAGGAAGACAGAAAGCAGAGAAACATGCACAAGTTCTGTGACAATAGCTACCCGATCAATGGGTAAAAACACGAAGTATAACTGACTACGTTATGCTATACTGCAGTGTGCAGAAATTACATATACTTGGCACCACCCTCACTTGTATTGCAAGTATTAGTATAAAAAGTACTACATTTTGTTTCTGATTCGTCTGGTCTCTGGCCAAAAATTTGTCACTTAAAAGCAAATTTTCTTTTATTAGAGATAGATATGTTATAAGCTGACACACTACAAAATCAGAATTAAAATCCTCTAAAAGGAACACTGTGGTCAGACATTGCAGTAATGTATTATCTTTTGTTAAAACTCCATACAATAGTAATTTCTCTGCAGCACTGCAATTTGTGGCTGTGACTATTATTATTAAATTTGTTTTATTTTAAAATGGCATGATGGGGTGGCCATGTTGCTGAGATTTTTACCTTTTACCCAGTCTTTCCCTTTACCATTGTATGTTATCTGTCTCTAGTAAGTTGCCTCTTTAAAACATTCCTTTTTCATACCGATCTGTTATTCTGGCAGTATTGTAAATTACTGCTTATTTTCAGAATCTGTAGACAGAATGTCAACAATCCTTATTTTTTCACTGACCTTGTCTGGCTAGTGTTCTGTATCCTCTAAATCTACTGTAATGAGCCATTTCTTCTTCAGCTATAAACCCTTTTCCATATAGTATTTTTTAATAAAAGTTTAAATTAGCTGTGGGGAACACTTCTCCATTCATTCCTCTTGGCAGCCAGTGTTGTAATGTTTACGGCCATTCCAGCTGCTTTCTAAGCTGTGACTGGTTATACAGAGAGCTATGACTCCACTGAGCTACAATAGATTTATGACTTCAGTGGAAGAGACAGAAGGCAGGACTACATACACATTTCCCTGTGGGATTTTTCTAGGCCAAAAATTTTAAATGTTATAGTCAACATGATGTAAGAACCAATGATACAAAATCTTCAAGAAAGTGTATGACTTACAGTATGCTCTGAGGAAGCTGAGTAGTATGTAAACATCTCAAAAAGGGAGAAACTGTGACATAAAGCCTTATACATGTCAGTACAGAGATAATTTTATAAGAAAGAAAATGTAGTCTGGGATGAGAAAATGTTGTGCTTGAGGTGTAGCTGTCTTTAAATGAATTTACCTATTTATTTCCTAAAGTTGACTGTTTTATGCTGAGATTGTTTCAACTTCATATATGCGTCTCTGTTGCTCTAGTACATAGGTTAGATATATTTGATACATTGTTAAGTTGCACTGTTATGCAACTGAGTTTGCATATATTTATGTCAGTACACCACTTGTTTGTAAATGATATACACTTACTATAGTATCACACTACTTTACAGATATATTTTGCAACTGCCCCTCTATTACACTATAACATTATTTGCATTAGTATGAAACTTTCAATCATATATAGTCCATTGTAGGTACCTGTGAGGCTCGGCATTGCTTAGGAGGTTCTGTGGGACTACAATGTAATGGTCATTTTGCTAGTCTGGTTCTGAACAGCAATAGCAACATAATAAAATGCTGCACCCTCCCAGATGTAAGAGCATTATTTATGCTTACATGCAGAAAATGAAGAAATACTACATGAAATTTTAACAGAATTTAAATATTACTGTTGCCTCTTGATCACAAATGACTACATGGTCCCTGGACTAGTCAACCTACCCAGTTAGCAAAGTTACATGAGTAAAATAAATAAAGTATCAGCAGCATCTTAACTTACCATGAATAAATCAAGGCAGTATGACATTCAGCTATTTAAACATTATAATGCTGGCTGGTACAAAGTAATTACATAGAATGTAACTGCTTAATATTGGAAGAACAAGATGCATAACAACATATGGAGACTTACTAAACATTCCAGGTATAAATCATTGTCATAGACATTGAAGCATATTATGTGCATTTGTGTGAAGAGTATGTACTTCTGTTACACAATAAAGATTCAGAATGGTGGATGATAAATACTTCTTGAGTACTTTTACCTATTTCTCTATATTTCTACTTCATTAATATATTGTTTTGACCTGAACCCAACTGACCATTAAGCTGTAACCTCAGCCACTCCTTAGATCCGTTTATTCCCTGAGGTGACATACCTATGATACATTCCTTCTGCTGAAATTAGAGCAAACTGGAAGTGGAGGCCATCATTCAAGAGACGGGGAATGGAATCTTTCCTTTAAGTCTTAGCATCCCTTACCTTTGTGGTGTACATACATACCTCCATGCATATTTACTGAAATAGTCCTTCCTATCCCTTATATGCAGTACATCTATGTGATCCTTAGTCTTCACCAGGTTATATCATGGAGAGAATTTCCAAGCACATGCTCCCCACCCCAGAAAACTGGTGCGTAGACTAAAACGTGACATTCCTCTTCTCCTCCTCCTTACCAACTTTAGCATGTTCCTGAGCACCTGGGTTTATCCCTCTATAACAGAGCAGGCTTTACATTCCACAGATATTAATCAGAAAGACTACATTGAACAGCATGTGCAAATATGTAAAAATGAAATGATGCATCTGCATTCCATTTTCATCTTATTTATTGGTGACTGGTCTTCAATGTCTACTTGCCACTTTGTTTTTTTTTTAAACAAACGCTTTTATTTTACAAAATGATATTCAAAAGTCATTGCTGTCATCTGAGATGCATGAGTACACATGTGGACACACACAGATACACACAGACACTTTGTGACATGTGTCTGTGATGCACACGATTATGGGTAATGTTTTGATGTCTTTGCTGGGTCAGAAGTGTTTCCTGGAAGTTTCATGGTGTCTAACTGGTACCAGGATTATCCAGTGTATACCAGACCCATACAGTGTGTCAAAGCTATTTGACTCTAACCCTCTGTTGGCTTGTGTATGGTGGTCCTGGTGGTAGTGTAGCCTATGCTTTAATTTTCCTTAGCCTAACAACATCCATTAGTCTGAAAACTCTTGTTTTGTCATTTTTTGTTATTTACTTTCTATGTTGGGCCATGCCACTCTAGAGCAACTGTTACATTTTCTGTATTTAAAACAAATCTGTGATATACCTCACTTAGTTTTTGTGCATCATTCTGTAACATGCTATTGCATTAAGTCCCTTTTTCTCCTATTCTGACAAAGTCATGCTGGCACTAAAACTAAGCTCAATCTTCATCACAATCATATCATCAAGGCATACTGCATGATAACATGATTCCAAGGGTTATTGAGCAGAGAGTGCAACACACAAGCAGAAACAAAGCTAATTTTATTTCTGTTTTTAAATTACAATAGCTTATATGGCTAAAAGCTTCAGCTGCCATTTGAAAATGGAAAAGATGGCTGATTTATACATTGGGTTTCAGTGGCATTTTCAAGGGTGCACCTTTGAATACACATGATCTTTTATGAACAGTGGCAAATCACTGTTCTGATTATAGTGGACTTTTCAGTAGGCACTTATTGAGCTTCCCCAAAGGCATTTCACTTAAGGGTAAAGTCAGGTTATAGTAAAATAAGCTACTAAATAATTATAACATTTATGGCAAAGCCTTCTTCTCTGTAACTGCCAAATGAATTGCACCAACTCACTGTTAACATAATCCTGACATCCTTCTTTCCCAAGAAGGCAGGCAGTATAACCATTTAATTAAACTGGTAGTATAGGCACACATTCTGCTCATTTTCAAAAATATCCTTTATTAGTATTATTACTATTACTATAAATAAGAACAACATACACAAATGACAATTCATATGCATCAGGAAGGGATTAATAGTTCTGGAACAAGATGCATAAACAAAGTAGTAAGTTATAAAGACTTTGGCTAAATGCTACCGTGTATGTAGTTTCTAAGCTGATGTTCATTATGCTGTGATGTTAAAAGTAAAACCTATGGACAAACAAAACAGAGTCCCCACAAAATCCCTAAACACCTCACTCAAGCATCTTCTACCACTAAAAAAACAAGTACAAAACAAAAAAATAAATAAAAGTTCATGATCTATACTCCCCCAATCAAACCTGTGTTTAAAATCTATTACACCACTCTACAAAAAGGAAAAACAGAAGTTAGTCTTGATAACCTTTCATCAAAATGTAATAAAAACAATAAAGCAGATGTTGAATATGTGATGTTAATGTGGACAAATATTTATGATGTCCTCAAATTAAATCTCTGTTTAATACACAAGATACCATTAATAATTATATTAATTTTCCACTGTCTACATTACAGCAATGAAAATATAGCTCCCTTCTCAGCAATTAAAGAGAAACAAAGCATTACTTAGACGTTTTTGGATTTACCCTCTTCATTTTAATTAGTTTGGCAATAGAAAGAGACAGAAAGACAGGAAGGAAGCAAAGCGTGAGGAGCAGAGGAGGAAAATAACTGAAGTACATTGTTTTCTGCTACAAAAGCCACTGAGAGAGCTTGTTTCAGGGATTTTAACTCAGAAATTGTCATTAATGTGGTAATGACACACAAATGGAAAAATGTTAATATTTGCTTCTGCATATGATATAAACTCCACACAATGGTACCCCATGGAATTAAAAAAAAAAACAAAAAAAATATCACTGCATTATGAAGTGAGTTTTGGACAATGAATTGTTTTACCATATTTAAACTGGGTCAAAAGGTTGTTTACCATATTTAAATTTCATATTTTTCTGGATAAGAGAGTAGCAGTAGAAGCACACTCTCTGGTTGTCCTAAACAATTTGGAATTTTGTGCTCATTCAGAATTCTTATATGTATGGTGACCCTAGTTCTTTAGAATGGTCTTTATCAATCAAATAGGTATGTGCAGGATTAACACATGAATGTGAGCCACTTGGAGTTAATTGACAATCACAAACCAGATGAAGTCATCTTACTAAGCCATTTTATTATGTTGTACAAAAATATCATAAGCATCTTTCCTTATTACAAGGAATAAAGTAACGCATACATAATAAGCATCTTTCCTTATTACAAGGAATAAAGTAACGCATACATAATGATGTGGACACACTGATGATTTCCCTGGGAATACTTAAAAATGATGGGGGAGTAAATAGCTATAGTACTAAATGCTGCTTCTATATTAAAAAGACGTAAGAAAACATGAACAAGGCATTGAGCTGCTTAATACATATAATGAACATGCCCCTACTGTGTGACACTGCTATAACATTGTTGTTCACTGATTAATCCCAGCTACATGTCTATTCCTTAGAACCAATCCATTCTTAGACTCCCAGACTCCCAGTGTCATTCCTTTGTTTGGAAGGACACTAAAGCTCTTCTGCTAACAAATTACATTGAGGTTTGTTTTGTCAGAAGCTGTAGGAGAAAATAATCTACTCAGAATAAACAAAAGTATCCTCCTCCATAAAAACCATCTCTCTTTGAATGCTTATGCATACAATTACCCAGTTATACTTACAATAACATGGCTTTGTTCATGCCGACTATTTACTTACGTTAGATGCGGACTGTTGTAAGAGTAATTTAAGGACAATGGCCAATAAAATTAGGAAGAAAGAAGCAGTAAAGATGTGGAAATATTAAGAGTGTATTTCTCTACTGCATTTCTTATACTTTGGTGGACAAATATAGATGGATGATGGATGTACAGGGTGACCACCTTTTCAGATGCCCCAAGTGTAGCATTTTTAATGGAAATGTGTGATTTTGCAGGATAAATCATATCCATAACAACTGCCAAATAAAGGCTCATGGTTGTAGAATTTGAGTTGTTTCTCTTGTTTCATATAGTATTAAAATGTTTCAGATACAAAATAATTAATTTATGCAGCTATCAAAGGAAACCTAGGAAATATTTTTTGTCCTAAAATCTCAGGACATTTGGCATTTCCATATTTATCCACAGGAAATAATTATTCATATAGGAACTGTCCTGTGTAAAGACGGATGCAGTGGGTTTTCATTTGCTAGGCATGCACTATATAATGTCTACAAGAGTCTATAACGTAATGTATGCTACTTGGAAGTGACTCTGATAGGAATCATTACACTAGTGAGTTAGATTTAATAGAAAATGCAAACCTTTCAAATGGGTAGCTAACAGACAAAATAGTAATAGAAGATATAAAACAGTAAATACAAATTCAAGATGTTAAATGCTCAAATCTATGGGCAGCATTCATAAACACTGTCCACAATGCATATGGCTTGTATTCAGATGAGCTTATGTACCATAGCCCTAAGCAGTTCAGAACTGTCACTGAGATATCTCATATACTTCAATTAAAACAAACAAAAATCTCAGGCCATAAAATAAATCTAAGTGCATAAATCACATTCAGTAAGCATCTTGTTTAAGACAAAAGCCCTTACTGAACATGATTTCTGTGATTATTAAATAGTCTTTTTAAGGCAAAAAGCACTTATTGAAAGTGATTTCTGTAATTATTAAATATTTATTTTTTATTGGTTGTTTTTGTATCATTGTTTCATATCTCATATGTTTGTCCATGTTTCTGCCCTGGTAGAAGCTAGGTATAGTGTAAGCATGCAAATGAATGTGGCCACCATTGTCTACAATTCATAATGGTAAGAAGTGTGCAGCAAGGAATGACTTTATTTCCACAAATCTAGAAGTACATAAGTATGAACAATATGTACCACGATCATTAAAATGTGTGTCAGCTTCCCTGAAAATATGTGATACTCAGCAGCACAATGCTGAACAATATCTTGCAAACAGTGCTACAATGTTTGGAAATCCAGTGATTGAACCTATATCCACAATGGATACAGACAGACTACAATTCAAACTTATTATCTGAAAATATATGTGGTAGGAGTGATGTGGCACCAAGGCTGCTAATCACAAGCCTACCAACAGTAAATACCTTCGACAGCACTTACATGGAAATTAATAGTATTCTGCAGACATGGGTGGTGAAGTGCATACCTTAGTGAATCTCTGGCACTGGAGCAGTAAGATATATGTACTAACAATGCATTACAGTACACTATGTGCACATAACAGGATGACATACATAGAGATCTGTACACCTAGATGCAAGGGAAATGTAATCATAGTCTTCATCTGCCTGACATAACTGGCTGGTAGAGCACATAATGCAGACAAACAAAGCAAATATGCTGAGTGGGTGGTCATCATCAGATGATGTGTCAGGGGTACCTATGATGTTGATAGTGGGGCAGGAATCACTTGAAGCACTACTTGTCTCTGCAGTACGCATTACCATACAAATCAAAACATGTTTGACGAAAAAGAGCTTAGCAGAACAGTGTGGTGTGATTGCTTCTGGCAGCATGTTTATGTGCCAGTAACATCCTGTAACACTATTGTAAATGTATCTCTTCTGAATATAAGGGATCTTTTTCTCACAGTTGATTATACGTGTGACACTGTTAGATGAGTTGATGTTAAGGGTGACCTTCTTTCTGTAGTGGTGCCAAAACAGTATCTTCAATTCAGGTCAGAAATACTGTTGTTTCTTTACCTTAGTGCATTTTGCAAACTTCTAGGGTGTATGCATAGTTGATGAGTCCACTTTGTTCATAATCCACTTCACTGGTAATAGTGGAGAAGGGCTGTGTGTGTGTGTGTGTGTGTGTGTGTGTGTGTGTGTGTGTGTGTGTGTGTGTGTGTGTGTGTGTGTATGCGTGTATGCAGACATTTCAGTGATTCCTATCTATGAATTGCACAAATGTGTGGACCATGTACAAAGTACACAGTGTTCTATGCTCAAGAATTTGAGACACATTAATATGAACCCTGGAAAGGAAAGACTGAAGATGTGAAAACTGGGACTTAGTATCCTGCACCTGAGGTCATGGTGTCTTGAAGTATTCCCTTTTTTCTGAGGTATGAGAATCAATATATGAGTAGTGGGGTGTGATGGGGCTTACTATCCTGCAGAAAAAATAACTTTAAAGGTGAACAGCGATTTTTGATATTTGCTGTTGTCCCTTAGTTTTGCTCTTTTGTGGGTTCTACTATGAAATGCCGACTTCCTGAAAGCTGATGCGTCAAAAGGATATAAAGCATGTCCAAAAGTCAAAAGGGCAGAAAAATCCTCTTTTCTCAGTTTTTTGCAGGGGAAAGCCCACTACACCCTCACCCCCCATTCTACAGTTGCACCAACTTGAAAAAGGAAGAAATCTCCCAAAACAAGTGAGTCATTGCCAGCACACACTTAGAAACTGCATCAGCAATGATTTCCCGTGGGAAACAGCATTCACAGTTATGCTGCCCATCTTTTCTTTCTGTGTACTACTGATGCTCAAGCAATTTTACCTCTAGCATGTGTAAGGGAAACTTTTTTTTCATAATTCTAGGACTCACAGTTATAGTTCTTAGAATTACAATGAAGATCACATTTACTTCACTGCATATAGTATCTATAAATACTCAGGTCTGATATTTCAATCTATTGTGAAAAAAAGTTATACTACACTGTAAACTATAGTGCAAATGTGGAGTTAGTATACACAAACACACACACACACATAGAGATATATAAAAGACTAGGGGTTGGGGTAGAACACCATATTTCATGATATGGCAGATGAGCAGCATATTTTAATTAGTTGAAAAGTTTAGATTTATTGCTTTTTATTTAGCCATCTCTTTACTTTTGTCACTTGAAATATCACTGTTTTGAGACTTTAGCCTTGTGGATTCATTTTGTTACTTTTTTGGTATTCAATTTTATGTTACTAACTAGTGGCCGATTAAGTATACCTTAGACCGGAGCTGTTTTTAATCCATGGGGCCCTTGCCTTCCACCCACTGTCCCCCAACACCCAACTTGTTATTTAGGGGTACCAATAAAATTTATACAGACATATACATAAACAAACATTGTCTTCTAGATTCACCTTCCTTATTGCTTTAAGCAAGTAGTAACCTATGTGGTCATTTTAAAATACATCTGATTGATAAAGCAGAATTTAGTTGAATGGCTTTGCTTTAACCTTAAGTTGTCTTGGATAGTTTTCCCAATAAGACACAAAATAACCATTATCCATTATACAGAATTCCTGACTTTAGAAGTAAATCATGTCATTTGTTAGAAAGGAAAAGTAACTGACATACTTTCAGCAAGCCTGTTTTTACAAAAATGAATAAATAAATAAATAAATAAGTAAACAAACACATGTGCGCTCGTACACACACACACACACACACACACACACATTATTTTTATTTTGTTTAATCAATAAGCCACAACTTTAAATATTTTCTCAAAGCCACAGAGCCTTGTCTGTCCTTTGTTAACCTATCTTGACCTTTGTTTTACCCATCTGGATCATAGGATCATAGGAAGTTACTAGGCTAATGGCCCTAGGGCCCTTACAAGCCTAGCCAAGTTCTACCCTTATTTCCACGATCAACACCTAATGCCCCTGTCCAAGAGGGACACAGGTGGAATCCCCGGGATTAATTTATGGCTACCCATTTAATTGTCTAGATTGTGTTTGAAGAGGGCCAATGAGGTGCTCTTTTTGAAATGAAGTAGGAGTCTGTTTCAAAGGTGTGGTAATCTCTAGGAGACAAATCTCTCCCTCCAGCAGGTTCTATTAATGTCACATGCCAGGTTAAGTTCTTTAGAGCGAGTAATCCATGTACCATTTGACTTGCGGATATGCAGCATTTCCAATAAAGCAGGGTCAGAGATTGCCTTATATGCAAGGCAGATATCACCTCTGAGTAGTCTGTATGAAACAGAATAAAATGACAGTGATTTTAGATGATCCAAATAGGACAGATGTTGAAGACCTTGAATTTTTCTTGTGAGGAAACTTTGTGATTTCTCCAGTTACTGCAGGTGTATGGAAAGGTGCATACCAAAAGGGGTGTTGTACTCAATTATTGGCCTGATGAGGGAAGAGTACAGGGAGGCTATAACTTCTTTTTTTCTGGAGGTAATTCCCTTACTTATGAGATAAGCAATATAGAATGCCCTTCTTACCACTGTGGAGACATGGTGATCAAAGGTAAGATTGCTGTCAACCTGTGTGCTCAAGTTTCTCACCACTGAGTGCATACTTAAGGTGTTGCTATTGATGTGGTAGTTAGCAGGAATATCGTTCTTATGGAAAGGGATGATAGTACTTTTTTTCATTGAGTTTAAGGCCATGACTTTGGCACCAAATCATTTGTTTGTGTAAGACCCTCTTGTAGGATGTTGACATAATTTAGAGATTCTATGACCACTCCCAGTTTGCAGACATTAGCAAACTTTGTCAGCCACAGACCTTTAGATTTTGCTTGTACTTTGGAGAAATAGATTCCAAACAGTAGCAGTCCCAGGACTGATCCTTGTAGAACACCACTGGTTACAGGTTTGCTGGTGGAGGTGTATTCCCATATTTTGACCATATGTGTTCTACCAGAGAGCCAGTTACTGACCCATCTAAGAATATAAGGGTTGATACCTAGCTGGGTGAGTTTGTGAATGGTGACTGAGTGGAGGATAGTCTCAAAAGCCTTGGCTAAGTCTAGGTAGGCTGTATGTATAGATTTCCCCTTATCCAGGGCCTTGGTGACTGTCTTGAAGAAGTCCAACAGGTTTAACAGGCATGCTCTCTCTTTGACAAATCCAAACTGAGTAGGGTTTGGAGATTACCTATATCTTTGTTGATAAGGTCCATGATGATTCACTCCATGACCTTGCAGATAGGCTAGTCAGGCTAATAGGTCTATAGTTCCCGGGTTCAGTGGAAGCACCACTTTTGTGCAAGGGAATAACGGTGGCCATTTTTCATTCAGCTGGGATGAAGCTGGTGCTTAGACTATGATTGAAAAGAGTACCCAATGGTGTTGCTAATTCTTGTTGTAGCCCATGTAGGAAGCAGCCTGGGATGCTATTAGGTCCCATAGATGCTGTATTTATGGCCTTAGAGAGGGCATTTACAACCTGTTGTTTATGGATACAAGGTAGGGGACAGGTAGTAGAGATGTCATGAGGTACGTGTGGTGGGGACAGGGGAGTGAAGTTTTCACAGAACCTGTCGGCTAACAGGTTAGCTATGTCCACATGAAGACTACATAGATATGTAGTTTATATTTCTTTAAGGTTAGACAGCTCAGAGTCTGAGATCAAGTAATTGAACCAACCTGCATACACAACTGACTGCCACAGTCAATTGACCCAGTGCACAGCAAATCATATTTATTCTTTCCTATGCTTTGACCAAGCCAACTCTTTTCTTACTCATGACCCCTCCAGGATAGGCATATATTCACTAAAGCTAACACAACCAATAACCACAGATTAATTTTAGTCCTATGTGACAGACGCTTTTATAAAAGTATCTAAATCTCAAAATTAACCTAGTACTGTTATTATGTCAGAACTGGGATTTGTTGATATGATCAGGGAACATCTAACCAGGATGACCCTTATAGAGGTACAGCAGCAGATACTAAATTAATCAAATTCTCTAAAAAAATACAGACAACATGTCAAGTGAATGGTCAGTGGTTAAGAAAATAAGTTACTGACTGGAAGAGGATGATATGCAGCAGTAGCCATCCCAGTGAAACAGCCTGTAATTCAAGCTGTAAATCTGAATTTATACAATTTATATATATATATATATATATATATATATATATATATATATATAGGTTCATAGGTTGGTACTAGGCTTTTGGCCCTAGGGCCTATACAAGCCTAGCCATAACAATTCCCTGATATTTCTTCCCACAATATTTACTTCTTAGGACCCCTGTCTAGCAAGGTTCCTCTTGAAGAGGGCCAAGGAGGCACTTTGCTTGACATGTATGGGCAATCTATTCCAGAGTATGGGGAGTCTCTTGGTCAGGAACCTATCCCTCCAGCATGTTTTGTTCATTGTGATGACAAGGTTTAGATCTCTGGAGCATGTGGCTTTGAGGGATTGGGATTTCTTTAAGTGGAGCATGTCCAACAGCGCAGGGTTTGACATGGCCTTGTATGTTAAGCAGAGATCACCTCTGAGTAGACAATATGCCACAGAGTATAGCTGGAGTTTTTTTAGACGGTCAGCATAGGGCATCTGCTTTAGGCCTGTGATTCTTTTAGTGAGGTATTTCTGCGGCCTTTCCAGCTGTTGCAGATGTCTTGTGAGGTACATACCAAATGGGACGTTGTACTCTATAATGGGTCTCATGATAGATGAGTACAGTGGGACAATGACCTCCTTTTTTATGGATGAAAAGCCCTTAGTGATGAGGTGTGCCACATAGAAGGATTTCCTGACTGTTGTGGCGATGTGGTTATCGAAGGTGAGACCACTGTCCACCGGTGTCCCTAAGTCTCTCATCACACTTTCAGTGTTTAGTGTATTGCCACCTATGTGGTTATTCATGGGTACATGTTTTTTCCCAAAGGGGATAACTATACATTTCTTGGCATTAAGTTGAGCCCATGGCTCTGGCACCAAGCATCTGTTAATGTAAGGCCCTTTTGTGGAATATCCACATCATTTGGGGATTCAGTAATGGCTCCCAGTTTGCAGTCATCTGCAAACTTTGTTAACCAGAGTCCCTTAGTGTTGGCCTGTACTTTAGAGAAGTAGATGCCAGACAAGAGCAGTCCCAGGACTGAACCCTGAGGTACTCCACTTGTCACTTGTCTGGAGCTGGATTTGGAGTCGGCTACTTTTACAGTGTGGAGTCTGTCAGTAATTCAGTTGGCAACTCATCGAGTGATGTAGGGATTAATGCCCAGCTTAGTAAGTTTATCTATGATTCCAGAGTGGGGGATGGTGTTGAAGGCCTTGGCGAGGTCCAGATAGGCTGTGTGGACCACCTTACCCTCGTCCACAGCTCTGGAGACTGATTCGAAGAAGTCAGTCAGGTTCAGGAGACATGATCGGCCCTTCATGAACCCAAACTGGGTGGGGTCCAGTGTTTGAAGGTTGCCAATATCTTTGTTTATAAGTTCCATGATAATGCGTTCCATGCCCTTGCAGATCAGGCTCGTCAGACTGGTGGGACGGTAGTTCCTGGGATCCAAGGTGGATCCCCCCTTGTGGAATGGGACAACTGTAGCTGTGCACCACTCAATGAGCACGAAGCCTAAGGTGAGGCTATGATTAAACATGACAGGTGAGGTGCCAGTTCATTTTGTATATATATATATATATATATATATATATATGTATATATATATATAAAATTATATATATATATATATATATATATATATATATATATATATATATATATATATATATATATATATATATATACATATATAAAATTATTTGTTCCCTGGCTTGTTTGTCCCACCTGTTCTCCAAAGTGGCTTTCATGACTTGGCTGTTCGCTATTAAAATAGTATCCTCTCTCATCCCATCCCCTCCACACACACACCACACACACACATTACAGTGTAAAATGACTGTCAGGAGGTTTTCTTTGCTTTGCTGCAGGTAGCAGCAGGTGGCTTCCATAACAACTCTTAATCTCTTAGATCAAGAATCAGGGACAAAGACCCAGCAATCTGGGACATATGTTAAATATTGTTCTTTCTTACCTGAAAGCTTCTACAATAACAGGTTTTACAAATTACATGCATTTTCTGAAAGATATGATGTCTGAAACTCAAATGTCTGTCATTTAGTAACTGCCATCCTCAGCAGTACCAAAAGACCAAAAACATGAGGCAAAATCTGGGAAAATCAAGGACAGCTGAGAGTGCTATAGTTACCATTTATTTTACAGTAACAACCTCACCTCAAGGCATAGTTCTGAACTTCTTTGCTGAATAATAATTACCCATAGCTCTCAATCTGCAGACATCAAAAATCTGAACAAAGGCTCTTGAAAAGTAGGTACATCCATCAAAAAATCTGGACACTTAATTAGTATAATATTTGCATAGCAAATGGAATAATTATTCCAACTTCTAGTAGGATTGTTGGGTACCACTCAGAAACACAAGTTCAAAAAATGGGTATCAAACCAAAAACTGTAGTCTGAATGTTGAGATACCACCAGTACTAAACATCAAAATTAAAGGAAAAAGAATATATGAGACTACTGCTCGCAGAAGCAACAGGAAGACCAAACAGACAAAACATAACTTTTTTTACTACTAAATTAAAAAATGCATCTGAGGTAGCCAGCTCCCCCATAATCCTGTCTAGTTCCCATGATTAGAGAAACTGAGGAACTACTACAACAAAGACCATGTATAGTAACATTTTTTTTTCTGTTAAGAAACATTTAGAAGTTGTATAAATTAAATTTGAAGCAGGAAAATATGACATTCAGTATTGAATGCTTGTAAACTAACTTCATTTATACATCTTTTTAGCAGCTGTTGATTATTTCATCAGGGGGGAGTACTCCATAGCAGTATTTCTCAAACTATTTTTCTTTTGTATTCCATATATCCAACAGCCTATAAACAACATGAAAACAAAGTACATAATATTTTGTTAACATCAGATAATTTTTATTTATTTATTTTATTTTATTTTATTTTACATTTGTTGCCCAGGATAGTCTGACTGGATGCATGTCCTTTTTCAGCGGAGGCCTGGGGAGAAAAGCTCCAAGGGTAAGCAGATACAGCATTACATATTACAGACTATTTACAGTGATTACATAAGTAAGCAAGTTAAACAAGTTCCACAGGTTAGAGTTAATCCCGAGCATAAGTCAGGATAATCTTATTATAAAATAGCAACAATCTGATTACTTTCATTAGAAAACCCAAGTCTAGGATTTTTAAGCATCCAGTCTGTTGTACAGCAGAATCCCTCCCATTTTAATTTGCATATTGTGAATAGCAGTGCTGTGCTAGCATTCTAAAACTGCACCTTAGCATGAAGTAGAAGTTATGTACTTACCATAACTTGGCGTCTGTGTTGTCCTATTTCACTATGCATCACCAGTGGGTCTTCGGATCTGTCCACGGATCCGACTCAGCTAAATTCTTCTAGACATATGATCCGAGTCTTAAACTCCTTCCGCTCCCATAATGTCTTACTCCGCTTCAAACCCTCAGATCGACTTTACTGTCCCTTCTTGAAGGTTATCCAAAAATAGAGTAAGATAGTACAGAAAACGGCCAACAAGAGCCCAGCTAGGAACCAGTGGGTTCCCTCAGCCTCCACATCACTATCAGCTGTAAAAGAAAGGGGGAAGGGGGATGGGATATGATGCACAGTGAAATAGGACAACACAGATGACAAGTTATTGTAAGTACATATCTTCTAATCTGATATTGTCCATTTTGTTATGCATCACGAATGGGTCAGAGTGCCCAGCAACATAAAACCCTGGGAGGACCCTATGGAAGGATATGTCTGAGCACCACAGAACCAAAGGATTCTCTGTTCCTACCAACAATGTCCAGCTTGTAGTGGGGCACGAAAGTGTGAACCATGGACCAAGTAGCTGCAGTGCAAATTTCATCAGTTGGAGTTCTTGCAAAAAAAGTGGATGAAGTAGACATGGACCTGGTAGAATGGGCTCTCACTGGATATGGAAGTTGTTTTCCCTGCTGGGCAAAAGCTGTAGCAATACAATTCACAATCCATTTAGCTAAGGTAATTTTAGAAATACATAAAATAAGATGTCCACAAGGCTGAGAAACAAACCAATTTAATAAAACAAACGGACGTCTTATTTTCTACATTTTACATTTTTGGATTTAGTCCAGGATCCACTATACATTTTTATTTGGATAATTTTAGAAATGGCCTGACTTAACCTGTTTGGGGAAAAAGCAATGAACAGTTGGTCTGATTTCTTGTGATCCCCTGTGATCTCTAGTTCTGTGTAGGTAAAAATGCAACTGTCTATGCACATGGTGATCGAGAAGACAGGGCTTGCAATTCTGACACCCTTCTGGCCGAAGTAATGGCCACCAGAAAAGCAGTCTTCCATGTCAAAAATTTTAAGTTACATGAGCCAGGAGGTTCTAAAGGTATCTGGGTCAACCCTTGAAGCACTAAAGTGAGATCCCAAGGGGGAAAAGGATCCTTAATCAGGAGCCTAAGGTGAAAAATACCTTTCATAAAGGCCCAACATAACTTAGACGTGGAAAGAGAGGAAGGAAGACCACCATCCTTCTGCACATGTAAGTTGGAGATAGCGGTAAGTTGCAACTTGATGGTGGAAAACTTGCTCTGAGCTGGAAGAGTGAGGCAAGAGACATCAAAATGTCAGGGACTGAAGCAGAAAACTAGTTGATTTTTCTCTGTGTGGCCCAAGTAGAAAATCTCTTCCATTTGCTACAATATACTTTCATGGTTTTGAGAAGCAAGAATGATTTTGCAGACTGGGGAAGCTAGCCTGGACTTTTGTAAGTTTACTGGAAGTGGAGAAACCAAGCAGTTAGTTTGAGGTATCATAGACTGGAGATCTGGAGTTTTGATGGGTGAGATATCAGATCCTGTTTGGGTCCAATATCCATAGAGGATGCTTGCAATGAGACTGCAGGAAGGGGAACCATACCTGGCAAGGCCAATAAGGGGCAATGAGGATTAGATTGGTCTTCAACCTGTTGGCTTTCAGAAGAACTTTGGGTATCAGGGGAATAGGTGAGTAAGCATAGAGGAGACCCAAGGGCCAGTCGTGGACTAGAGCATCCCTGGATGACTCCCCCAAAGGAGGGATCAGAATGAAGTACTTTTTGCACTTGTTGCTTAGAGGAGAGGCAAAGAGGTCACAGCAAGGATAGCTCCAATGGCTGAATATCTGCTCCACTAATGATTTGATCAGGGACCCCTCATGTGGACTCAAAATCAATCTGCTGAGTCTGTCTGCAAGAATGTTGGATACCCTCCAGAATGTGCGTTGCAATGAGAAAGTGTTTTGAAGAAATCACCCATTCCCATACCCTCATGGCCTCCCTGCACAGCAGGTATGAATGGGATCCCCCCTGCTTTTTAATGTACCAAACCACCGCCATATTGTCCATCATAATTGCAGTTGTTCCTAGAGGAAGGTAGTCCTGAAAGGCTTGCAATGTGAGGAGGACCGCCTTCATCTCCAGAACATTTATGTGCAAATTGGTCTCTGTAGTGGACCATGTGCCTTGAACCATCCTTCCCTAGAAATGCCCCCCTCCTCCAACAGGGAGGAGTCCATGATCACCATGGCTGAAGGAGTGGGAAGAATGAATGGCTTTCTAAGATGGAAGTCATCCATAAATATCCACCATTGGAAATGGTGCCTGCAAATCAGAGTGAGCCTGACTTCAGCTGGAAGAGGATGGCACCAAATAGACCACTGTACCACTAGGGTCCACTGAAGAACTTGCTTGAAGAACCTGGCCAGGGGTACCAAAAGAATGGCAGCTGTATGGATCCCATGGCCATGAGGATTAGTCGAGTTGGTGGGTTTGGAGTGTCTAATAAGAGTTGAACCTGCTGTCTTGGGATAAGATTCTTTGATTGGGAAGGGCTGCTACTTGCTTTATTGTGTTTAGCTGCATCCCTATGAATTCTATATCCTGTACCGGGATTTCATCATATTTACTATGATCCTCCGGTGGTGAAACAGATGTAACATAAACTGGATAGTAGTAGTTGATGCCTTGTGGGTGCCATCAGGAGCCAATCGTTTAGGTAAGGAAACACCTGGAATCCCTGCAGACGAAGATGAGCTACAACCACTGGCATGCCTTTGGTGAACACCTGGGAGGTGGTCTTGAGACCAAAGGGCAGTGCTCTGAACTGGTAATGATTGGCCCCCAACTGGAAGCACAGATATCTGCTGGAGTGCCTGTCTATTTTGATATGATAGTACACATCCTGGAGTGCAGTGGCAGAATGGACTGCACCATAACCATGTGGAACTTCGACTACCTTACAAACAGATTCAGATTGCTCAGATCCAAGATGGGTCAAAGGTCCCCTGTCTTCTCTTGCACCAAAAAGAAGCATGAGTAAGTTCCACACCTTTGTTGTTCAGAGGGGACCTGCTGGATGACTGTTGGGTTTAGAAGTTTTTGAACTTGTAGAAGGGCACTCTCCCTCTGACTGGGTGGCATGTTGGAGAGACACCTGTCAGAACTGGGAGGAGGAAGAGAAAAGGGAATATAGTAACCTCTGGAAGTTATATTTAACATCCAGGCATCACTTGTTATGTTTTCCAGGCTTCTGGGTGTAAAGTAACTCTGCCCACAACTTCCTCCAGAGTAGGACAGTTGGGAAGCACTTCAGGAGTGCTGGAAGGGCCTGTCAGAGAAGGGTTCCCTGAAGCTATGAATTTGCGGACCCGCTGTCCATCTGGGACAGCGTCTGCCATTCAATCCACCCCATCCTGCAAATCAGGAAGGGGCCCCTGGTATTTATGGAATGACATTTTCTTCCCAGTCTGCTGGTTCCTGGAGAAGGTCCATTGGGGGGAAGAAAACTTGATCCCTATGGCAGATAGGGTCTTGCCTTCCTGTTCGTTGTGGGTAAGAGTTTCTTTAACTCAGGTCCCAAATAAGGAAGAACCATCAAAAGGGGCATTAAAGAATGATGCCTTAAAGGGTTCCTCAAACCCACACACTCTCATCCAGGCATGTCTCCTAAGGACTTTGGCTGAACCAGCTGCTTGTTAGGTACCTTCCACAACATGAGAGATTAACCTCATTGAGGAGTTAGCTGTATAGGATGTAGTGGTCATCTGAGGAGAGACCTTTTTGTAATCTTCCTCCGACAGTGACTGCGTCAGAGAGGTGGAGATTTCCTTAATGAAATCTCTCTGAAGGCATGTGAAATATGCCAAGTAATTTAATGCTCTCAGCGAGAAAGTGGCTGAGGCATACACATGCTTCCCATGCCTGTCCAAAGCCCGAGACTCCTTGTAGGATGAACAGTGGAGTTTTGTTCCACTATCTCCTTTTTGTTGGCTGCTGATACTACAACAGAAACAACCAGGATACCTTTACTCCAAAAGGGGTGGTCAATGGGGTGGCTAAAATACTTATCTGCACATTTAGGAATTGGTTCCATTGTCTCAGACCCCTTCCAAGCCCAGTAGGTGATGAGGTCAATGAGCTCGTCCACCTGTGGGGTCGCCCAGGATGTAGATGGGCCCTTCCCGAATGCCTTCAGGAACACTGACTCCTCCAAGGAAGGGGATTGGGAAGACCATCCACCCTTTTGCTTTGGAATTTCTAGGATATCCCAGAAGGAAATATTATCGGTTGGAGACTGGGGGGCCCTTCCCCTTCATGGAAATCAGTGTTCTCTTTCAATGATTTCAAGGGGGGCTAGGTGCTTCCTCTTGCACCAATGCTTCCAAGGAATCTTTTCCACTGGGTATTCAGAGTTGGACTTGGAAGACAAAGGAATCCCATGCTGAGAGGCAGGCTGAAGGCTTTCTGGGAGAGGCTGACCATGGATTTGATGAATGGAAACAAAGCCCTGATCTGCCGAGGATTGGGTGGGACTTGGTGGAATAGGGACCAAGTCTCTAGGAATAGGGAATGCCCTCTCTGCCACCTGGAAGGCTGATGATGCCGAGAGGACCCATCCCCCCACCCCAGTGGCCGAGACCACTGAAGGAAAGAAGGACGAGATTATCTCAGATCCAACACCTCCAGAAAGCACCAGCCCTAAGCTGTCTAAGCCTGAGGTCCCCAGGGCGAGGGACGGCTCTGAAAAGGTTGGAGCTGACACCAGCCTTGAGGATTCAACACTGACCTTTCAGGTCTGGGACACGCTCGGCTCCGAAGGGATTGTAGCCAAGCTGGTCAATGACACTGTCAGGGTCAAGGTAAAAGCTATTCTGCACTCCGGCACTGGTCCACTTGGGAGTGTCAGGCCCTGCAGCTCTGAAACCAAAGATCAGATCAGAGGAGGAGGCTATATTATGGGGGCCAGGACTCTCACGGATCTGGCATGGGTCATAAATGGCAAGATCCACATAGAGATCTGGGCTTTGAGGAAACTTCTCAATATCCAATCCATATCAGAGTCCAATCCATATCAGAGTGGGATAGGTGAGAAGATCTGGAGGACAGAGACGAGTGCATTGACCTAATCAGTGACGTGCAGCACTGGACAGTCTGGACAAGGGTGAGGGATTTACACTCACCCAGAATATGGCTCCAAGACCTCTGATCAAGGTGAACCTGACTAGGAGTCCACTGCAGAGAGGAGGAGCTGTGGATCTGAATAGGCTCCACCAGCTCTGATAGGGTGCTCGGACAGAAATCTGAGGATCTGGCAGAGAAGAAGATGTACTCAATGGGGCTCCATTGGATCCAAGGGCCCTCTCAGATCTGGAGAGAAAAGATAACCCGACTGATCCAAGAGTCTCCTTCTCTTTTGGGAGAAGAAGATGTGGTCCCCTGAGAAACAGAAGGGACATGCTTCTTGGCTGTGGGGATCTGGGTTCCAGAAGCTGGGAGAAGACATCGTAGGATAAACTTATTATGCCAGTCTGCGAGGGCCCGGGTCTATATTAGAACATTGAAAACTGCAAATATCGAACAACCTAAAGGCCGAAAATGCCAGACCTCGAACTCGCTATGCAGCCCCCCCCACACCTCCCACTAAATATATATATCAACTCCAAGATCACACTACAGTGAGGAAAGGGCAAATATTCCAATCTTCACTGTACTGCGATCCCACAAAAAGAATATAGAGGTCTGGAATTTTCAGCCTTTAGGCCGTTCAACATTTACAGTTTTCAGTGTAGTAATAGGAACCCAAGGGCCCAGGGGCTTAAGGCTGAACAGATGTTACATGGCATCTCCAAGTGTCCTGGACCCAAGCAATATACGCACCTCATGTGGGCATCAAAATATGGAATTTTATTCCCACAAGAGGCACACCTGTTAAACCCAGAGTGCTTTTCTGGCTTGCCAGACATGCTGGACTAGCACTTACACAAGCCACTCACACATGCACACAGTTTACAGGCAAGACATTTAGACTCTAGCAAACTAAAAAAATACTGGGAAAGATTTTTTTTTCTAAACAGACAGGAAACGGAAGAAAGAAAGAGAAATGAGGAAAGAAAGGGTTAGAGGAAGGGCGGGAAAGAAACCCTAACACCAGCAACAACTACTGAAAGAAAAAGCCTAAAATGGTAGGGGAGACTAACAGTAGATGTACTGGAAAGACTATAAAAGAAGAAATTTACAGAAAATAGAAGAAATATTTATTTGAAAGAGACATGGAAATTGAGCCTGTGCTGGAAGGCAGCAAATGACATCTGAGGACTTGAAGAGGAGTACGGCATTATGGGAGTGGGATGAGTTTGAGGTTTGGATCCATACCTCTCAACCGTACTGAATTCCTCAGAATTTACTGGTTTTGAGGACAAGAAAATGACGTGCCACAAATTTCTGAGTGGCCCCTTCAAATCCCGATTGTTTTTTGTGTACAGTTTTAAGTCACAGCTGATGTTAGCTTCACGAGTTAGTGCCCATCTTCCTGTCAAGCTTGAAGACTCAGATGAGGGATTAAAAAAAAAAAGTTTGCTAATAGCTCACTCATGTTGACTTACGGTACTGTGGCAGCCAACCAAAGAGGCTGTGTGAGTCAATGCGATGACATCAAAGCATGGTTTTGATTCTGCATACAGAAAACAGCATTGGAAATTGAGAAAGATTCAGACTTGTCATTGTCATTCCATAACTTTATTATTAAAACACATAACATGTTAAGCACTTTCATTCCTTGTTCAGGAATTAAATCAAATGAGTTTTAAATGTGTTTTAATACTAAAGCTATGGTTTTACAATTTAAAGCCAAATCTTTCTCTGCAGATTTCCATTGGCATTTTCTGAGCACAGGATTGTTGCTGTTGCAGTTTGCCATCTTTACTTAATGGGTTCACCATATATTTATGCAATGCTGTTCATGGAATACAGATTGTGTTTATTTTTCTCTGCTTACAAACCCATTCCACTGTCATATTCATAATGTTGCTGTCCTATCTCATCTCCCAGTCAGTCATCTACAACCCCCAGTAATTTCAGAAAAAGTGAAGTGCTTGCTTATCGCATGTCTTTCATATCTGTCTGTTCCGAAACTTATTTGCTACTCATTTTTTCTACACACTAGAATTAGAATATTTATTCTAACTTCTGTGTTACTCTGTATCCTGGGCTGAAGTTGCAAAGAATGATTTTAGATTACATGTTATGTACAGCCAATCATTTATCCATAACATCCTTTTTCCCATTTCTGCACATGAAGCCAGATCAACGGATTAGTGACCATTACACCACCAGATGGCTAGCATTGCCGTAATTATTCTTGCATACCACATTCAAATATACAGCTAATTGCCCAAGCCATCCACTTCATGTCATTTAAATGTGTGAAGAACTGAGGGTACCCTGAGAAAACCCACAGAATTGGGAAAACATACAGACTCCACACAAAAGAAATACCAACCTAAAAACTGAAGAGAAAAGCTATGTAACATACAATGGTAGGTACTTGCTGACAAACTGACACAGCTTCGGTGCAATAAAACTGGTCCTCAGTTCAGTTCCTAACAAAATTGTACTGACAGGCTCACAAATGCAGGTTTCTTTCCCTTTAAAAGGCTTAAGTTCCAAGTCAAGTAAAAAACGAGCAAGGACTCCCAAAGCAACCGGACTGTTCATGTTAATAAATGGCACACTTTATTAAAGTAAAACACATAAAAAAACAGCAGATAGAGCACTTTCATCCAGATTCTGATGAAGTCCCATTTTGAGGGGATGAAAGTGCTCAATCTGCTGTTTTTTTTCTGTATTTTACTTTAATAAAGTGTGCCGTTTATTAACATGAACAGTCTGGTTGCTTTGGGAGTCCTTGCTCATTTTTTAATTGTTGTGGTTTTGGATTCTGTGGCCATTTTTTTCTACAGTGGTTAAGTTCCAAGTCAATCAGAGAGCATATAGCTCGATAGCTCCTTACAGTTCTTATCGGCTGAGAATCCTGCTTGTCACAGCTAGTGAGAGTGGGAAAAGAGATAAAATTTAAATATTTGTGGTGTAGTTAGTGGCGCATTCAGTACCCGTTGGTTGCAGACACCTCATTTGGGACAGAGTGGTATCAGGATGGACTGGACTTCAACATTAATAAGAAGCTAACTTCAGAATGCTGTTGGCATGTTTTTCATCAGGTACTTGAGGTGTTGTAATGAATGGAACAAGCTACTGTAGCATCTTCTTTCTCGTAAATGGACTATTTCCTCTATGAAGCAGCAGTGACTGGCACATTTTGCTAACTACCGGGGTAAGATAAGCAAAAGGGAAACTTGTCCTTATGGTTTTGATTCTGCATACAGAAATGGCATTGGAAACCGAGAAAGATTTGGACTTGTTGTTATTCCGTAACTTTATTATTAAAATGCATGTTAAGCGCTTCCATTCCTTGTTGAGAAATTTCATCAGATGAGTTTTAAATGTGTTTTAATGCTAAAGTTATGGTTTTACAATTTAAGTCCAAATCTTTCTTGGTTAATTTCCATTGCTGTTTTCTGCTTATGTGAGAAGGAATGTTGGCTATGCTTGCAGTGTGAGGGAATTAACCTAACGTACACCTGTAAACCTCTTCTTGGTGTTTCTTCCTAGTACAGGCTCCAAGTAGCTAACAGTTTGTTTGGTGTTGATTAATTTTCATAAAATGAAAATTTTATGTATGGAAGTTTACTGTTCATGAAGGGCTTGGATAGTGGTTTTAAAATATGTTTTTAGCATTATCTGCTTAAAATCTGAGTCATTTGCTGGTTATTTAGTAACAGGGTTAAGGAGTTTATTTTAACTCGTGCAAGTGACGTGTACATAGAATTGCAATGGAGTGGAGCCTAAGAGTGCTGTTGGATAATGGTTGTAATTTAGATTGGAATACTGTGTTGCATATTAGATGTGGAGTGTTGCCTAGACCTAGACAGTTACTATTTAACAGATGGATTGCACAATTAAAATGACAAAGTTGTTATTTTTATTTTATAAATAGATCTAAATATGATGATGCTTGGCATTATGATGCTATGAAAGGTGACTTGCCTTTGTTTTTTGTATCAGGAAGCTGTGAAAATGTTTTCAAACACTTTTAGAATATATTTTTCTTCAAAAAATATTTTACCTTAGGAATCTTTTGTATTTTATGTTACACAGCCTGTAGTGCTGACTGACTGGCAAATACACAATGTGATTTATGATACATGATATATCCATGAGGCTTTTATACCTAGTCTTGACCTCGCTTAATCCTGCAATAACCAACTATGCAGTTCCTGAAATAAAACAATATATAATTCAAATTTACTCTGCAGCCTCTTTAAAACTTCTGTTGTATGAGATGATCTGATACTTATTTTTCTCCCATTCAGAGCTGATTGCAATCACTCATGATCTAGGGAATCTGCATACCTGGAGGGACTGCATTTGTTCTAAATGCACAAGAATGTTTTAACACATCTGTTTGTGTTTTTATGGGTCATAGATAACCTTCATTAGAATAGCTTAGTTAGAACCCAGGAAATGTTTCACACAATATTAAAAGTTTGAAAGCATGCATATTTCTGGGACTAATACTGTATCCATTTTTAACTGTGTGATCTGACTCACTGCATTTTGTAAGTAGTTTTCTTCAGGATTGCTGTGCACGCAAAATACGTTGTATTCTCCCTCGACTGATGTTCTTATAAAACAGAAGAATCAGTCTTTGAAACCAAAGCTCATTATATTCTATACAAATTGTTATTGCTTGCAGCATGAATATTATTATTTTTTCTGTTTTCCATTGCTTTGGGGTGGATGAGGTTACCAGATGCATTTTCTTTGAATTTGGGTTTCAAATGCTGTCTTAATGAATGTGAGTTTCAAGGGCAGAGAAGCTTTAATGCTAAGTCTATTTTCATTGTGTGACGGTATTGCTTTGTTTAGTAGATGTCTATTAGTGTTTGTGCTATAAAATGTAAAATAAAAGTTTTAAATTAAATCCAAATAATCATTGTAGAAGTAAATCAGTATGCACATTATAATGTTTATGGTAAATGGGGCAAGATAGCCTAGTAATGGGACAATGGAATGGCAGTGGGGAACTATGGGGCCATATTTTGGTTGTTCTTCAGTTTGCCTTTGAAAGTTGGTATCCCATAATTCCATTGGAGTGGGTGTGGTTACATAATTATGTATGCAAATTCTATGTTAATCTGTGTACAGATTTGTACCTATTTTTCATGGGCCTTTGTCCAGATGTTTGATGTTTCCAGGTTGAGAGGTATGCTTGGATTGTATGTCTGGAAGAACTGGCTGAGTCGGATCTGAGGATGGATCTGAAGACCCATTCATGATGCATAGTGTAATGGACATCAGATTCTTCAGTTAAAATAAGACTTCTTCAGAGTTCACAGTATGTACCCAGTGATACTAAATCCGTAGCAGCGAATGACATAAGATGGAGATTTCTAAGAGTTTGCACAATGCTGATAGAATCATCATTGCATGTTCAGTAGAAGTACTAACAGATTCATGCCTCCATCTTACATCAACATCGCTCAGCTGCTGAAATGTTGTAGGATTTTGGCAGCCATTTCTACTTCCCACTTTTCTTCCTCTTAATTTGTAAATTGCATTTTTAGCTCTGTCTGCAGTTTAACTTTCAGATGGATATGACTCTTGCTTCCTATTATCTCATTGGCTGCATCCTGCCTATTTCATTTGCAGTTTTCACTCTCTACTCCACATAGCCAGCCTTAGGCATAGGCCAACTAGGCGGTCACCTAGGGCGCCACTGTAGAAGGGGCACTTTTCCAGTATTTATTTGGTGTAGGTAGACCAGGATGAGGGCACCTGGGTGGTGTGGGGGGGGGGTGCCATGGAGCCCTTTTGCCTAGGGCACCAGCTGACCTAAGGCCGCTGCTGCTCCACCTAAAAAAAGACTGTTAAGTTAATGGTGCTACTCATTATATTGTGGCAGCTTTTTATTTTACCTAGTAAGTTTGGAATTATCTGCAAAATAAGTAACAGCTGATAGGTATGGGACAAAGTTGAAATAGGGGTTAAAGGTCTAATATTAGTTACAATTTTTAAACATTAGACTGGTGCATTTAAAAAGTTATCAGGTGTTGCTTCAACATAAGTTTTCTTAACAATACGAAGTGCAAAACTGTAATGTCTGATACTTTTGGATGAATGTAATCCTCAAGTGATTTACCAGAAAATCAAACATTTTATGATCAACAGGACACAAATGAGAGGTAAAATCAGGGGTATTCTGCAATATCAGGGACAGTTGAGAGATATCTTTAGGAACTGTAGCAGCTCGCCCAACCCTTGTGCCTAGTCTTCAAATTCCATTTGTAATCGGCACCTCAGACTGCATGAACTTATACAAATAAAGGAGCTTGTATTTTAAGTTCTTAAGATTTGAGGCAGTTTGCTTTTAAGTACAAATGACTCCTAATTGCACATTTTTTTTCTTTGTAGGATGACAAATAATCAAATGTTATGATGGAGTCATCAATGTCACAATTTTTTAAGTATCTCTGGAACTAGACTTGGAGTAGATTATTTATACTGCTGTTGCACTCTTGCAGGCAGTGTTCAGAAACTATAACATACTAATTATTTTGCCATGTTTTTAAATAAACCTACTTGACCTGTCTGATAGGAGTCCTATATAATTGAATTTTGTCTCTAATATCATTTCTTCTGAGCAGGGAGTAAACACTGATACAGCACATTAGAAGACAAGAAAAAAGAAGTTATGTCTTACCATAACATTCCATCTGTATTGTTGATCCTCGACTCCTTATGTATGGGTATCGGTTCTGAGCACGGAAAGGAGCTGGCCATTTTCCAAGCTCACATCAGCTTCAAACTCTCGCGCTAAACTCTTACCCAAAATTCCCCTCTCCCTGTTACCTCAGATTGAGTTTGCAAGTTAAAGAAGGTAGAGGCTACCTCTGGTCAAATAACCTAAGAGAACTGGATGGTGAGATCCACTAGAAACCACAGGAGGGGGAAGGAGGGATGGTCATAATGACTTAACGAGGATCAACAATACAGGTGGAACGTTATGGTAAGACATAACTTCTTTATCTGATATTGTTAATCCTCATTCACTCCTTACGTATGGGACAGAGTCCCCAGCTACCTCTGTTCCTGGGAGGCTCTCATGGAAGGACATTCCTGAGCACCATAGAACCGAAAGATGCTCTTCCCCTGGAGGCCAAATCCAATTTGTAATGATTGATGAAGGTATGAGGCGTAGTCCAAGTTGCAGCTGCACAGATGTCATGTAAAGAAGCTCTGGCATGGAAGGCATTAGAAGTTGCCACCGACCTTGTTGAATGAGCTTTCATGGTAGTAGGTAACGAGATATTATGTTGTGTGTAAATAAAGGTCACACAGTCCTTCAACCATCTAGCTAATGTGACCTTTGCAACAGCCGATCTAATCTAGGTCCAGAAAAGACCAAAAATAACTGGTCAGATTTACGAAAGGGTTTAGTCCTGTTTAGGTAAAAATGGATTTGCCTGTGTATATCAAGGGTATGTAGGCAATACTCTCCTCTGTTTGAATGGTTGGGAAAGAAAACTGTCAATTCAATGGTTTGATTAATGGACATTTCAAAGATCACTTTAGGCAGAAATTATGGATTAGTTCTCAGAGACACTCTATCGCTATGAAAAATCAAGTATGGACTCTTGATACATAAAGCTTGAAGTTCAGAAATACGTCTGGCAGAAGTAATAGCGACCAAAAACAAGGTTTTCCATGACAAATACTTGAGGTCGCAAGAAGAGGCTGGTTCAAAAGGTGCCATTGTCAGAGCTTGTAGAACTAATGATAAATCCCATGGTTTAATAGGTTCTCTAAAAGGTGGCTTCAGATGATTCACACCTTTTATGAAGGTCTTGCACAATTTATGGGACATAAGAGAGGAATCTTGGACACCCTCATGAAAATTAGAAATTGCAGCCAAATGAACTCTAATGGTAGAGGCCGATAGACCTGATTGAAACAGGTCAGCCAGATAGTCTAGTATTATTGACACTGGTGCTGAAAAGGGGTCTGCTTGTTTATCTTTCAGCCAACAGGTAAATCTTTTCCACTTGCTCAGATAAGTAATTCTAGTGGAGGACTTATGAGAAGCAATGAGAATATAACGTACTGGTAAAGAAAGATCATTCTGCCTGGCAATCAAGGGAATTGGAGTAGCCAAGCCGTTAGCTTCAGGCTGTTCAGGTTGGGATGAATCAGGTTCTGTGGGTGTGAGATCAACTCCAGGATTGGATGGAGGATCCATGGTCAATCTAGTAGGTGAGGCCAAAGGAATGGGAACCAAATCTGTCGTGGCCAATATGGTGCTATGAGGATTACCTTGCTCTTCAACCGCCGGGCTTTCTTCAGAAACTGGGGAATGAGAGGAAAGGTTGGAAATGTGTAGAGAAGACCCGCGGGCCAATCGTGGACTAGGGCATCTCTGGGTGACTGTCCTGGAGGGGGAATCAGGGCAAAGTAAGTGCTGCATTTGTAGTTGGCCGGGGATGCAAAGAGGTCACAGCAAGGATGGCCCCAGCGGTGGAAGATCTCCGCCGCTATCAAGGGATTCAGGGACCACTCGTGAGGTTGCAGAATGCACTTGCTGAATCTGTCTGCTATTACGTTGGTACTCCCGGGAATATGTGTTGCTAGAAGAAAATGGTTGGTAGTCTTCACCCATTGCCATATCCTCATGGCCTCACGACAAAGGGGGTAAGATTTGGTTCCACCTTGCTTGTTGATGTACCAGACCACCGCCATGTTGTCTGATTGAATCGCAATTGTCCCAGATGGCAAGCAATGCCAGAAGCACCACCCTGAGCTCTAGAACATTTATATGCAGATGGGTCTCCGGTTGGGACCAAGTGCCTTGGACTGTCTGTCTCTGACATAGCCCCCCCATCCCATCAGGGAGTTGTCCGTGGTCACTGTGGCCTTGGGTTGCTGGGGGGAAAAGGGGCGAGACCATTGAGAGAGATTGTGTGTCATCCACCAATTTAAATCCTGTTTGCACCTGTGGGTTACTCGAATCATGGCTGAAAGAGGATGCTGAAAAGGATACCATTGGGTGAACAGTAGCCATTGTAAAAGCCTCATGTGAAACCTGGCCAGGGGAACAATGGTGATGGAGGCTGCCATGGAACCCAACAACTGTAGAACCAAGTGAGCCGTGGATTTTTCCTTTTAAAGGATTGGAATTAGTTATTGCTTTATCCATAAAATTCTGTGCTCTGGAATAGCAGCTCTGCAGTTTTTTGTGTCCAAGATAACCCCTATGAATTCTGTCGACTGAGATGGGGTGAGATTGGATTCTTGCCAGTTTATGGTTATGCCTAACCTTTGAGCAGCGAGGAGAAAGTATGCCAGGGCTTTGTCTAGTAGATGTCTGGTGGGGGTTGAAATGAGCCAGTCGTCTAGGTACTGAAACACCTGGAATCCTTGAAGTTGCAAGTGAGCTGTGACAACTGCCATGCACTTTGTGAACACTCTGGGGGCTGTAGAGAGTCTGAAGGGCATTACTCTGAACTGGTAGTGACTGGCACCCACACGGAAGCACAGAAATCTTCTTGATGGCCTGTCCACCTTTATGTGGTAGTACACATCTTGAAGATCTATAGAGCACATCCAGTTGTCTTTTTCCAAAAGTGGGAGGATAGACTGTATAGTCACCATCCGGAATTTTTGTACTCTTACAAGCTTGTTCAGTACACTGAGATCCAAAATTGGTCTCCAGTCCCTGGTTTTCTTTGGCACCAAAAATAGTCTTGAGTAGAATCCAGATCCTATCTGGTCTGGAGGGACTTTTTGGATGACTCTTTTTCTTAGCAGCTTTTCTATCTCTAGTGCTGCTTCTTCCCTTTGACTGGGTGGAACATCAGGAAGATTTTTTGAAGGGACAGGACAAAGATCAAAGGGGATATGATGACCTCTGGTTATGATCCTTTGTACCCAAGAATCGGTGGTGATGGTTAGCCAGGCAGAAGGGTACAAGGAGGAAACGTCCCCCAACCACCTCCAGAGGAAAGGAGTTGGGCCGCTCTTTAGGAGCACTGGTAGGATTGACCAGGGAAAGAATCCCTGGAACCCTGGTTATGCGTTCCCCCTCTGCCCTGAAAGAAGCGTCTTCCCTGTGAGTTTCCCCCTCTGTCTCTGGGGGAGAACTCGGCCTGTGTGTCATGGAAAAGACCCTGAGATTTCTTGAACCATATCTTCCCACTCTTTTGGTTTCGGGAGAAAGCACGTTGAGGGGAAGAATAACGGATCCCTATGGCAGAAAGGGTCTTACCGTCTTTTTCACATCTGGCCAGTGTGCTTTTAACTTTGGGCCCAAACAACAAGGAGGGCTCAATGGGGGCATTAAAAAAGGAAGACTTAAAAAGTTCTGTGAAGTTGCACAAGTGCATCCAGGCGTGTCATCTCAAGACCGCAGCTGAACCCGCCACTCTAACTGCTCCTTCTGATGCGTAAGATATCAGTCGCATAGAGGAGTTAGATATAGACTCAATGGTGGCCAGCTGGGAGGCCACTTTGTCACGGACCTCATCAGACACTGCACCAGCCAAGGTTTCAGAGAGCTCAGAAACCAGATCCCTTTGAAGCCTGATAAAATGTGCCATATAATTCAGGGACCTGATAGCAAAGGTCGCTGAAGCAAAATTGTGCTTTCCTGTTCTGCCCAGGGCCTGGGACTCTCTGTTAGGTGGATGGACAGTCTGGCTTTCTTCTTCTGCCAGATCCTTTTTTGTTGCGGCCACAACCACCAAAGCATCTACAGGAAGATCTGTGGACCAGTGGGGATCTGAAGCAGGAGAGGACAAGATCTTATCTGGCCTCCGGGGAATAGCCTCAACAGTATCAGGGGCCTTCCAAGCATGCTGCATGATGAACTTGACAAGTTCATCGGCAGGTGAAGTAACTCAGGAGGTAGGGGGCCGGGCGCAAAAAGCCTGCAGGAACACAGATTCCTCAGGGGTTGGATTAGAGGGCTGCCAGTCACCTCTCTTTTTCAGGATTTCAAGGATATCACCAAAGGATACCTCAGAGGGTGACCAAGGGGATCCTTGCCCCTCATCGAAATCTGTGTCTTCGGTGAGAGACTCCTCTGTGGAGTCCATGTGCTTCCTCTTACATGAACTTTTCTGGTGGACCTCCTCAGCGGGAAAAGCTGGGGAAGACAACGGAAAAGGGGATTCCTGAGGGAATATGTCCTGAGGCCCTTGCACCCGGTGTCCGACAGGTGCGACTTGTGAAACCAGTGAACCAGCGCAGGGCGGAGGTATAGACAGTCCGGTATTGCCAGCAGCAGCAAAAGCCTTCTCCATCAGTTGGAAGGCTGGTCCACCCGGAGAGGAGTGTATGTCAAGGACAGGGGGCACTCCTCCCCTAAGTGGCTCAGCCTGCCGACTCAGAGTCCCTGGATGGCTGTGGAGCAGCAAGTTATGCATATCACAGTTGCATCCTGGGTCGTAGCAAAACTTTCCTGCCACAAAGGCAACTGCGGTTCCTTATTGAGATCCATAAACGGAACTGCAGAAGGGGAAGACTGTACTATATCCATGGACTTCAAAGGCAATGAAGGAGGAGAATAAGAAGGTGTTTTTGGAGATGGGTGATCACCTCCCAAGGAAGAATAGTTCCTGGGGGGTGGAATACCTCTGGCCAAGAATGCCTGGTCCACAAGATGCAGCGCATCATGTTCAGAAAGACTTCTAGTGGATCTCACAGAGACTGAGGGAGAAACAGGCCTGTCCACAAAAGAGGCGGACTCGGTGCCCATCTCATCTGATCTCACCAAGGACAACGGTGCCGAAAAAGACTGAACTACTGTAGTCTGCACCGAAGAAGTCATCTGTGCCGATGTCATTGTCTGCACCGAGACAGGGATCGGTGCCGAATGGTTGTCAGTGCCGAAACTGGAACCGACAAAACTGGAGTCAGTAATAAAGGCCTCGGTTCCGAGGAAGATCTCGGAGCCAACGCGGTCAAGGTCTGCATTGACTGAACAGTCGGTGCTAATACAGTGGCAAAGGTCTGAACTGAGGAGCCCCTCGGCGCCGATATGTAGAAGGCTGCAGGAGAGGATGGAGCCGAAATCACTAATGGAGCTGAAGGCCTCGGTGCTGAAGTTCTGGGCACCGAAGACACTGGGGCTGACTGAGAGAGCTCCGGAGCTGAAATTTTAGCCTTTTTAGATTTTGGTTGGTGAGAGTCCCCAGTCGGGGACAAAGGCAAGGATTTTGCCTTAGTAGAAACATACATTTTCTTATGGGCTTTAGGAGGGGTTGAGACCTCTGCCCCAGAAATAGCCTCTGAAAAGGGAGATTTTAGAAGTCCCTTCAGTATCAGCTTATTTTTCTTTTCTAACAAAGTTCTATTAGAAAAGTTTTCACATATAGTACAAGGTGGTTCAGCAGATAAATGGGAAGCTCCCAAACAATAAACACATAAAGAGTGTGCATCAGAAGTAGGCAGTCTGTGTCCACAATCAGAACACCGCTTAAACCCCATACTACCCTTTTTATCTGCCATATTAACAAATAGAAAAATACCAACAATGGTACAAGAGAGTACCCGAAGGTATGAAAAAGAAGAGGAAAGGGATTACCAACGATGGTAAGGAGAAATTACCTTGCGGTTAAAAAGGGTAAGTAAAGGACAGAAAAAACCTGAGGAAATTAAGAACGCTAGATGCGATAGGACAAGAGACAATAAAATATCAACTTTTCTGACAGAAAAGTAATTTGTAAAGCAATTAAACAACAACTGACTGTACTTAGCTCAAGAGAAGTAGCTTGACACAACCGGATGGCAACGCGGCAAATGAAATCTGAGGTAACAGGGAGAGGGGAATTGTGGGTAAGAGTTTAGCGCGAGAGTTTGAAGCTGACGCGAGCTTGGAAAATGGCCGGCTTGGTTCCAAGCTTGGAACCGATACCCATATGTAAGGAGTGAACGAGGATTAACAATATCAGATCTGTTGTTGCTGGAAAACATCATCCCCATCTGCTACACTGCTGAGCCATTATCTAAGTGTCTTCTCTGAATCAGTGTTAGACAAAAAGATGCTTGTATACGGACATGCTGTAAGAAAGTGTGGACTCACTTCACAAAATCATACCTACAATTTTCCACCTAGACCAGTGGGCCCTCCAAGGCAGTGGGCCTCGATTGACTGCATGAAATATTATATTATATTATAATCTGTCATTGTCAGTAATCTCTTCAAATGCTATGATATGTGAATACTGCTTTGATTTTTGGGTTCGGATTTAGCCTTGGTTTTCCTAAATTTTCTGATTTTCATCATAAAGTTCATCTGATTAACACCATGTGCATTATTAAACAGTGTAACTAAGCCTACTGGGGGCTTCTTTCTTTGCAAGGTCTACAACAAGGTTTCCAGTTTATTCCCCATCACAAAGACACTGTACGCATGAGTGTGTGTGTGTGTGTGTGTGTGTGTGTGTGTGTGTGTATACAGCACACACGTATATATTCGTCAATAGACTTACATCTGGTTCAGCAATGGTTCTGTCTGGTTTTCTGCCTTATTTCCGCTGAGTGCTAGGAAATGCTGTGCTTTCAACATGGCCTGGAACTGGATAAAGTGAGTGCTGTAAAATCAATAAATGAATGAATGAATTAAGGGTATATATTCAAAAATATCCTTATTTTTGATTGCAATATGTTTAGTATCTGAATATATTGAAAAATAAGAGGTTGCTTCTTTTTTCCTCAGCCTTGCTATCATTTATTAATGCTTGCATTATAATTTTTAATGCTCGGAGGTTTAGTGGTATGAGGAAATGCATAGCTACAAATGAATACTTTAATAGAACTGTGGCTGTTTTCAACCGCAAAGCGTCTACTTGTTTGTTTTATGACATTCTTTCTTGAAATAAAGTATTGATTTTATATAGATGAGAAAGGGACTTTAGGTTTAATTGCAAAATGCTTTTTAAGGTGTGGACAAAGGCAGCTTGTTCTGGATCAGACAAATGACAGATATTACAAAGAAGTAGGTGTATTGTTATGTTTTGGGGAGCATATACTGAATTGCTGGTGAAAAGATGCTAGATTACAATATTCAGTAGATTAAACGATGGTTTAACGTTTTTTTATAGTTAAAACATTTAGTATTCTGGAACATTTCTACTTTAGAAAGTCAACATAATCATTTTATGAGGAAGTTTAAGGATTACGTACAGAAAAGAAAGGTTGTATGTGCATGCATATGCATGCCCCTGTGCAGGTATGTTTATTTATGTCTTTGTTGACCAGCCAACTATGAATGGGCTATATGCAAAACCCCTTTTCAGCACAGGCCTGGGGAGAAAAGCTTCACATAAATATATTAACAAAAATACTTGAATTACAAGCAAGTAAAATTCAACAATATTCTTAGGTATATGCATAAATTACACCAACACTCTTTAAAGAGGTAACAGATAATTAGACAAGTATTACAAGTCATAAAAGACAGTGTTTCATGTTAAGTAGTCAAAATAATAATAGCAGATTTGGTTCATAAAGAGTAAGGCTAATTTAGTCAGTATTTATACTTTATTACCGAAAGTACATGGGTAGGATATGTTTGATGATAAGAAAGGTAAAAAAAATCAGGAGTAGGTTGGACTGCATCAAACTATACAGAGGATGAAGAGGAGTTATCATTAGAGTTGTGTGAAGTTAAAGAGGGCGAGATGGGATTGGGGAGGGGAGTAAGTTACAGTGGTAGAGTTGTAAAACTAGTTTAAGGTAGTAGAAAAAATGAGAGTGAGAGAGTAGTAAAAGAAAGTTGGAAGAAAGGAAGAGGGTGAAAGAACATGAAAGGAGGTGAAATAGGGTGCAAATGAGGAAAAAGATAAGCTAGGTACAGAGATGATGTGGGGTGAGAGACGAGAGGAAGAAGTTTGGAGGAAAGAAGAGGGTGAAATAACATAAGAGGTTAATTAGAGTGGAAAAGGAGGAGAGAGAAAGATAAGGTAGGTGCAGAGGGAATTAGGTGATAGGTTGTGAGGAAAAAAGAGATAACTGTGAGGAAAAGATAGGGAGGAAAGGGAGATGTTTGTTAAGGAAAGGTAGGAATTAGGGTTGGATGTAAGGTAAGGTTTAGTGAGAAGAGTATGTACATGCACATAAGTGTCCTCATGCAGTGTGTGTGTGTGTGTGTGTGTGTGTGTGTGTGTGTATAGTGTTTCATGGCAGGAACTCTGAAATTTCATTAGCAGAAAGCAGATCTCTGGAGAGTAATGGGATTGACATGCTTCTTGAATCCAGGCATTAGTGTGATTGACAAGCCTGGGTTCCTATTGAAAGTGAAATACTACAGTTGTTATCCCCAGTATAGTGAGACAGAAAGTGAGATGGGGGGGGGGGAGTGACTACATAATAAGTTCAAGTTTGTTGGTACTTCATAGTTTTTCCATTTTCATATCTAGTGTATGTATATATATATATATATATAGGTTTCCTTTGGAAACTCAAAACACTGAAATGTCGAATTTCAGTACTTCAAGACCAAATTGTCAAATCTGCAGTTGCATAAAACTGCAGAATATCGAACCCGGAAATGTCAAACCTGCGGTACTGATGGCACGTTAGGTAAATGTTATGTTTTCTAAGGGTTCTGGGGAGGGTTTGTGTGTATGTGAGTGTGTTGGGGAGTGTTAGGTGTGGGTTAGGGTAGGTAGGTAAGAGTGTGAGTGTGTTAGTTTTGAGAGTGGTGGTTGTATGTATGTGATCTGTATTTGTGCAAGGGGTGTGTAGAATGTGTGGTGGTGGGTTTTGTCTTCTGGTGTTTAGTGCGGCCTTGGTGTTAGTACATATAAGTGCAGGGGTGTGCAGGGAGCTTGCTCCCCTGCTTATAGGAAGGGTAGGTGTGTGTGTTTGCTTTGTTGTGTTCGTGTGTGTTGTTTTGCTTTTTTGTAGTGTCGGGAGGTAGGTGTATTTGTGTTTGTATGTGTGGTGTAGTGTTTTGTTGATGTTCGCGGTTTTGAATTTCGTGGTTTTGTTTTTCAGGTTTGTGAGTTTTCGGCTTTATAGTCTCGAGATACTGAAATTCGATATTTCATATTTCGAGATTATAAAGTGAATCCATATATATGTATGTCTACATATATATATATATATATATATATATATATATATATATATATATATATATATATATATAAGGAGCAGGGATGTAAGTTAGGAATCCTGCACTTCTCACAGTGAGCTAGACAAATCATCTTTGCTGTTAAGAGACAAGTGTCATCCTTTGTAGTCCAGAGCTTCAAATTTAGATGTTCTGTAGTCCTATCTCGCCTTCATTCTTACATATGGGTTCAGAGCCGATCCTCGGCTCTGACTCGGCCGATTACAAAGCTCAAAGTCTCTTAGTTGGCTCGTGGTATTTTCTCTCAGATTGCTGAATTTCCTCACACATTTTACTAGGCTTCAAAGAGATCTCCTGAAGGAGCTAGGTGATATTCTCCAAGGTACATCAACTGAAGGAGTCCCTGAGAAAGTTACTACTCAGTTGTCCATCTTAAACTCCATTGTTAACTCCTGCATGAGGCTGATTTCTTATACAGCAGATGGAGCGAGTAGGGCAATGGGTTCAGGGGTTTCCCTTAGGAGGCACTCTTGGATGCTCTTATGTAATTTTGCGGAGCCCTTCAAATCTACTTTTACCAACACCCCCTTCGATGGTTCCTCTTTGTTTGGAACTAAAGTAAAAGATACACTCACCAGGTGCAAACAGGAAGGGAAGACTCTCTCTGCCATGGGAGTACATTTTACCGCCCCTTCTAGACCATACTCCAAGGGTCAGGGAGGTGTGAAAATGTGGTTCAAGAAATCCCAGAGACTTTTCCCGGACACACAGGGTGATTCCTCCTTCAGAGGCAGGGGAGGAGGAGCTAATGGTAGACATCGCCCTAGAAGCAGGGGGGGGGCTGTCTGCAAAACCAGGGTGGCCAAGATTCTTTTAGTGGCCGTCCCTATAAGCACTCCTGATGTGGGGCTCGGCTGTGCTTCTCTGGAGCCAGCCGGGGGTTGCTTATCTTTGTATCCAGAAGCCTGGCTCAACATCACCCATGACAAGTTGGTAGAAAGAATAATCACCAGAGGATACTCCATACCTTTCTTCTACCCCACACCCCCAAGAAGATCCTAGATGTTCCACCCAATCACAGGGATCAAGCAACCATAGAAGTTCAAAAGTTGCTTTCAAAGAGAGTCATCCAAACAGTCCCTGCAGACCAGATAGTATTTGGAACTTACTCCAGATTCTTTTTAGTGCCAAAACATACTGGGGATTGGAGGCCCATTTTGGACCTCAGCAAATTAAACGAATCAGTAAAGAAGTCCAAGTTCCGAATGGTAACCCTGCAGTCTATACTCCCTCTTTTAGGGAAAGACAATTGGATGTGTTCCATAGATCTCCAGGATGCATACTACCACATCAAAATGGACAGAGCATCCAGGAGTCATCTTCACTTCCAGCTGGGAGACAGTCATTACCAGTTTCGTGCTCTGCCCTTTGGTCTCACCACAGCCCGCAGGGTGTTCACCAAATGCATGGCGGTAGTGACAGCTCACTTGAGACATTGTGGATTCCAAGTGTTTCTGTACCTGCACGACTGGCCCCTGACCACCACCACCAGGCACCTACTCCTACAAGCCAGGGATTCAACCATCCAGCTCTGCACCCAGCTAGGAATTATGATAAAATGGGAAAAGTCTGCCTTGTCACCCTCTCAATTTGTGACTTTTATAGGTGCAGAATTCGACACAGTCGCCATCATAGCTCGTCTTCCTGCAGACAGAATTCAAAATCTCAGACAACAGATATACAGCTTACTTTCTCAACAAAAAGTCAAGGCCAAGACAGTGCTGAAACTTTTAGGGACCATGGCTTCTACCATAACTCTAGTTCCACTAGCCAGATTGCATATGCATATCCTTCAATGGCTACTTTTTTCCCAATGGTCTCTTCAACAACTACCTCTGTCTCATCATATTCTCATAACGGAATCTTGCAAAAAGGTCCTTCGTTGGTGGATTCAGCCCAATCAACTGATGACAGGAACACCCTTCCTTCCTCGCAACCCATTGCTACTGTGACCACGGATGCTCCCAGATAGGGTAGGAGGGGCATTATCTAGGCAGGACTGTCCAAGGCACATGGCAAGATCACGAGGCTCACTTGCATATCAATGTCCTAGAGATGAGAGCAATGCTACTAGCACTGCAAGCACTTCACGACTTTCTTCCTCTAGGGACGATAGCAATCTAATCGGACAATATGTGAGTGGTATGGTATCTAAACAAGCAAGGAGGAACCAGATCTTACCCCCTATGTCGAGAGGCTCTTCGTGTTTGGCAGTGGGCGATATCTTCCCAGTGCTTTCTAGTAGCAATGCATATCTCGGGGACAACCAATGTGATAGCCGACAAGCTCAGCAGGGCAATCTTGATGCCGCACGAGTGGTCTCTAAATCAGAAAGTCGCGGAACAGATTTTCCATGAATGGGAACAGCTTTGCTGCGATCTGTTTGCCATTCCAATCAATGCCAAATATAGCAGCTACTTCTCCCTTATCCCCCCTCCGGGGGAGTCACCGAGAGACGCACTTTTTCACAATTGGTCTCCGGGACTTCTTTATGCATTTCCCCCCTTTCTGCTCATATCGAAAGTGATCCAGAAAGCAAAGTCCTTGGGAAGCAAAATGATTCTGATAAATCCTTACTGGCCTCATCAGAATTGGTTCCCCTTTCCCGGGCCTCATCTCCTAGATGATCCATGGAGTCTGGACCCAGTTCTAGACCTCTTGACACACATGTCATGTTCCCTTCACCCCTGCCTCCACTCCCTCATCTTGACAGCATGGCTGATCCACTTCCATCCCTAGTCAGGCTTCATGATTTTTCATCTGCAGTGATCCATATCCTCACGTCTTCCCACAAACCTTCCACGAGGAAATTATATGCTACCAAATGGAGAAGATTTTCTATCTGGGCAAAAGAGAAAAATGTAGAGCCTTACACAGCACCCATCCCCTTGGTGTTAGAATTCTTAACCGAATTTTTCCATCAGGGATCAGCTGCTGCTACAATTAAAGTTCAACTGGTAGCGATATCCAATTTTCATTTGGGACAACATGAGCCTAATCTGATGTTTCACAGATTGTGTAAAACTTTCCTTAAAGGCACTACCTTGCTAAGACCTCCCATTCAGGAACCTGTATCTCCTTGGGATCTAAATTTAATTCTGTCCAAACTTAATTCCCCATTTTGAACCTGCACATTCTTGTGAACTGAAGTTTCTGTCTTGGAAGACCATTTTTCTAGTAGCTATTACATCCACTAGAAGGGTGTCAGAGCTGCAAGCACTGTCAGTCAAACCACCTTACTTGGTTTTTCATAGAGACAGTTTCCCTTCGTACAAACCCTTCCTTCATCCCCAAAGTTTGCTTTCAGTCTAATTTGAACCAAACTATCGAATTGCTTGTATTTTTTCCTAATCATTCAAACAGTGCAGAATATAAATTTCATCAACTTGATGTTCACAGACAGTTACAGTTCTACCTACATAGAACCAAGGAACTTAGAAAATCACACCAATTGTTCTTATCCTTTTCTGAAACTAGGATAGGTCTGCCAGTCTCCAGGGTAACTCTATCTAACTGGATTTCCAACTGTATCTCTTTTATCTACTCTTTCAATGGAAAAGAACTTCTGTTTAAAATTAAGGCTCATTCTACCAGATCCCTATCCACATCTGCTGCCTTTCAAGCCAGAGTCCCAATTGACAGTATTTGTGCAGCAGCAACTTGGGCTACCCCTCATACCTTTATTACTCATTACAAATTGGATTTGACCTCAAAGGGTAGAGCCTCTTTTGGTTCCATGGTTCTTAGGAGTATATTCCTGTGAGCCACCCAAGAAAATGGTGCTAGGGATGCTGTCCCATACGTAAGAATGAAGGCGAGATAGGACTACAGAACATAAAGATGTTATGTACTCACCATAACGTTCCATGTTTGTAGTCCATCTCGCCCTTCATTCTTAGGAACCCACCCACCTATCCCCATCCATGAATCCTTGGAGGATCTGGAGACAGGATAGTATTGCCCTTGGTAGGGTGGAGACCTTTCATCTTTGTTGTTCTTTGTGGATAACTTTTCTATCGCTTTTACAGTCAGCAGCAAACAAGATCTGGGGATTCTTACTAGTATACTATTGGATACCTACCTTGCCACGAGCCAAGAGACTTTGAGCTTTGTAATCAGCTGAGTCAGAACCGAGGATCGGCTCCGAACCCATATGTAAGAATGAAGGGCGAGATGGATTACAAACATGGAACGTTATGGTGAGTATATAACTTCTTTTTTATTAAAGTGCTGAAAAACTAAGTATTTTAAAAGGAAACAACAAATTAAAAGCAACACAAGATAAACTGTAAGACATGGCAATAATAAAGTATTCTATGGCAAAAATAAAAGTTGTTAAGTAGGGCTGTCAGTGAAATTCAAGTCAAGTAAATACATATTCAGGGAACTTAAAAAGCATGGTAGAGTGAAACAGTTTTTAAGATAATAAGGTAGGAAATACCAGAGTGGCAAGGCTATTTGACAAAAACCCAAATGCAGGAAGTTTCAGACCTTGAAACCACTAGCAGCTTCCACGTGGCAGTGTGTCTCCTATGATGTGTAATAAAAAGCAATTATCTAATTCACAAAAGGAGACCCAAGCCATATTGTAAAACAAAAAAAAAATCAAGATTTAAAAAAAAATACACAGAATCAGACAGGAAGCCAATGCACTCTTCCTAGCATGGGAGTGATATGATTATTATGATATATACCAGCAGACAGGTAAGCTGCTTGGTGTTGTGCTAGCTGTTACCATTTGACCTTGATTTTTTTTGTTAATCTCAACGTAAAGGGCATTGTAATAGTCAATGTGACAATAGATCAAAGCATGAACGAAAAAGAGAGATAACCAGGAGGTAGCAAGTGATATTCCTCAGATGAAAATGTGTATCTTGTAGTGTGTGGTGCATTCCATTCAAGGGGGGCTGGCTCCCTCTTAAATGTTCTTTCCGTCTCTTTTCCATACTGATCAGGAATGTGGGTAAGAGGGTGCCAGCCACCTTTCTAAAAGAATCAATTCTAAGTAGCACTTACTGAGCTAAGCAGGTGCATGCAGTTCAGAGTCTTGTGTAACTCTCAGTTATGCAAATCTCTTATAGTGAACCATCACACATTACAAGAAAATATTCCTGAAAATTGTGTCTTTGCAAGTTTATGTGTAATATATCTGAGTAATGAAGACCAAAACATTTGCATATTGCACATCCCTTTTCCTGGTAACTCCTTAACATTTTCTGTCGTTAAGCATCATGGCATACATTTTAAAATTATGGTGAATCCTTAATGTTTTTTAAATTATCGGGGTTATGTCAAAATCAAACAAAAATAAGGGCAAAATGCTGTAAATATGCATCCAGCAATAATGCTGTTGTACTAAATTTCTTTCCTGCAAACTTGTTTTTATATATTGGCAAAGAAAAATATATTTTTAGCCAGTAAGAAAGAAATCATGTACTTCCCTTTCTTGGCACAAGTGGATATTTAATCACTGTGTCTGATATCAGTAACTTAAAAACTCCCAAAGAAGGGTTCATGCTAGCCTGTAAGCTTGAGTAATGGCAAAACCTATGATGGTCCATTAAAATGTATTGCATCACATTTGTGTTCCAGTGACTTTCTGCTTTCAGCAATAACCTGACATGCATGAACAGAAACATATACATATGCAGTGCTGATGACTGCGTTGATAAAATAGTAATGATGTTCTTCGTCTTCCCTTGCTGCAGTCCTGACTATTGGGTATAGTCCGTCCCCAGTCCAGAATAACCAGAGTAGAAGGCTGTCGGTCATTCGGGCATAGACCGACGCCAGTACCGCCAGTAGTACAGGGCGCCATGACGACGCCATTTCCTTTTTTTTTTTGCCGCATGGTCAGCAGCAATTTTTTTGCGAGTGGTTGTTGTTCGTGAGATTTTTTCAAAACTCGAGTTTCAGACGAGTACACAGAGTTATTAAGTGTAACCGTTTGGGGAATTTTTGGTTTTTTTCTTGCCCTATTATATTATATGTCATTAAAAAAAATAAAGTGAATTCTTGTGGGAATAGATTACACCTATAGGCGGGATTATATATACTTTGTTGTGTATAATTTTTAGGCGTTGTTGGTTGCCGCTGTTGTTGCTTGTTTTGTGCTAGATTTAAGAGGATTGGTTAAGCTGCATTAGGGGGTTTGCTAGGTTAGTGTGTGGGAAGCATTGATATACGCCGGCAATCGATCCCTATGGCGTATCTAGGCCGCAAGGACAAAACAGTGAACAGTGAAGTGAAGGGGGTGAGTGCCCGGTCGGTCCACGTACCGGGCTCAGGAAGGGGAGGGGGGCCAGGAGGGAAGACCAGGACTCAGAGGTCTCTCTCAGGCAGGATGTGCCACTCACTGTTACAGGATGCTGTTCTAGGGCAGGGGGCAGGCTGCCTTCCCTCTCTTCTCTTCCTCTCTTCTCTCCTTCCTTCTGTCTCTTCTTTCTCTAGCTCCTCCCTTTTTCTCTGTAGCCAAGCTCAGCTTCTGTAGCAGGCTCTCTTTCTAAGATTTCAATGAGCAAATGAGCATTTGGCTTAAAAGTGCTGATATAAAAGATTAGAAGATTCTGATTAGGGGATTGGGTGATTGAAGAGTTTTGATAAGAGAGGAGAGGTTTTTGATAGTTTGGAACAGCTGTGTGATGATTTTGAAGAGTGTTCTGTGTGAGATTCTGATGTGGATGATTCCTTCTCCTTATTCTGGATCTGATTTTCTCATCTTCTTCTCCTCAGCTCCTTTTCCTTTCCTGAGGATTTTTTTCAAGATTACTCTGACTCAGAAAAAGGGGAAGATTAAATTGACTCTCTGGAAACTCTGACTCCAGAAGGAATTTTTGTTTTGATCTTGTTGCCTCTCAGCAGGCCTCTGAACTATTCTCCCTGTGTTGAATGTGGTGGAGGATGTTTTTTGTGCCCCCTGATTCCCTTGCTCCTGCTGCCTCCTGCTCCTGTTAGGTATTATAGGGTGCCCAGGGTCACCAAGCTCTGTAAAAGTGTAAAAGTAGGTGAAAAACTGTTTGTTGTTAAAAAAGGTGTGGGGGTGAAAAAGTCTGTTGTTAAAAATCCTGTGATACTCTGGGAAAGAAGGCAAAGTTTCTGATAGGTGGGTATATATATCTATAAACTCTCACCAATTTCCTTCATCTTTGAATTGTTAATTTCATATTCTGAAATCAAATCTAAATTGTAGTATTTGGAATTAACTCCAATGGAAATCTAAAGTGGATGCTTTGTTGGAAGTAATTGGATGTAAAATTGTGTTCAGGCCTCTTGTGTGTGTCTATTCTTTGGGGGTCTTCATGCAGTGTGGTTGGGATGCTGTTCAGGCCTCAGCTGGTTGCATGGTAGATCGCAGATTCTTATACATGCATGGTTGAAGTGTTGTTATTTTAAAAGGAAGCAGTTTTAAAGAAAATGGAGGACTGATGTGTTGTTTGGACTGTGTTGTTTTTTTTAATTTGCAGGTGCAAAAGTTTAAAAAGAAAAATTGGCCTGCTAGAAAATTTGGACATACTGTTCCCAGTTTTTGGGTTTAGTAGAGGAAGGTGGCCTGCTTAGGCTGCCTATAGGGCCCAGAGTTCCCTAGATCAGCAGATTCACCTGCCAGTAGCAAGGCCTGGGGGCAGGGGGCTCTCCTGCTCAGACCAGGAGAGAGGCTCTGCTCAGGGACTCTGGTGAGGGGCAGTCCTTGGGTTTCAGAGCAAAGAGGAAACCTTTTCCTCTTTCATTCAAAACTGGGATTCAATCCTTCTGGACAAGAAGATTCACCTTTCATCAAAATTTATTTAAAGAAGATTTTTGCATTAATCATTTGGATTTCATCACATGCCCACAAAGAAAAAGACACAATGCCCAAGGTTCTCTCCTCTTCCAGATTCAAAGAGATCAGAAAGTCCTAAGCAAGAAGGCTCAGTCAAGAAGCAAAGTATCTTTCTATAGGAGTTAGTCAGAGGGGCAGAGACCAATTTGTTTATATCTCCCTGTTAGGATATCAGATGGAGGGAACACGTGGAACCAATTTGGAGGTTATCTATCCTCCACACATATCTGGACATTCCCAGAAGCTGAACTTGGATCACTAAGGCCAAGGAACTCTCTGCAAGGTTTACAGCAACTGTTACCTCTACTGGTGCATAGGCTAGGATCTTCACTCATTATAGCTTGAGCTTCACCTAGATGCGCCCTATTGTTTCTTACTGTTGGGCTTTCATTCAATTCTCTTTCACAGTATTTTCTCTCTATCTGGCTTAGAGATAGGCATTGGACTCATCGAACAGTATTATTGCTTGGAGGGCTCAAGACTTCAGGCACATTCTTCAGAAAATTTAGTACTCTATAGCCTGTCTCAAATGCTAGCAGCAAGCTAAGAACACTAGTACCTTCTCTCTCTAAGTAAAGTCAGTTATGTACCCTCTCAAGACATGTGCTTTCTGGGTGTTAAAGTCCTGTCTACACACCTCAAGAAATGAACTTTCTGGTGTGAACTATTTCCACACCAGATCGATGGCCTTTCCAACAAACAAACAATCAGTCAAGCTTTACTTTCATCAATTATGGTTATGGCCACGCTAACCTACTCATCAGTCCATCAGGACTGGTATCTCAGGGTTTCTTGTAATTGGTATTCTGGGATTGGACAATGTCATTCAAATAATATGCAAACTGCAACACTGCCTCAAAAAGGAATTCTGTATTCATTCAACACTGCCCTCTCTGTGACATGTAATGAGCTCAACTCAGATTTAACGACAGATGCCTGGGAATTGTTGGCTCAGGAGCAGACTCTAAACAATGGATGAAGGACGTTACTGCCACAGGACAGCGGCTTACCCGGCTGATCTACGTGGATACATAGGGACAGTGGCTTGATGGATCTACAGTAGTACATGTCACATTCAAGGAGAGATGGCAGGCTAGGCATGGCAGTGGTGAGTCAACACAACCAGAGCAGTTACTGATTCATGCCCATTTTCTATCCTCTATGCAGGCAAGCAATGATTTTGAGGAACACACAAACAAGAATGCATTCTCATCACATCAACAAACTAAACAGCAAGACTTCCTGACTAGATGATGGCAGACTCAGACATGGGATCATGGGTTCTTCACTCAACAACTGCTGGAGCACAATTTATTTCTTAGAGATTACAGGCAGTAGCAGAATGGATATCTAGATCTTCCATAAGGAAACCCAACATGGAACCAACTGCCAATCTGTCATGAGACTCCAGACATGCCTAAATGTGGGGAACTCAGTTGGAAATACATCTGTCTTCCACTCAAACCACACCACCTCTTCTTTTAAACAGTGTTCAAGTTTCAGACAGACAGGGAAAGGGATCTTTTCTCATGTCTAGATTGGCCTCTGTCTCACTAGTACCTCCACTAACTCCTCTTTAAAAGGTCAAAGGCAGCTCCATACAGACAGGACAGAATTATGTATCTCAGAAGGGTCTAGATTGGCCTGCTCCAACCTTCTAAGTACTCTCATCTCAGAGTCTAAAACCTCCATATCTGAGAGATTCTCAGCCTCACTCCAAGAAGTTTTCATCTGTGAGCTCAATCTCTCCATCTCACTAGCTTGAAGGACGCAGAAAAAGAATTTGGAAGGTCTTTTGATTACACAAAAGAGTTTGGAGATTTCAGAGCCTAATTTAAGTGTACTTAGGAGAGTGTAGAAGGAAAATGGAAGAGATTTTATTTTGGAGAGCTCAGAGAAAGGTGTGTTTAGAGCCTAATTTGCAACTAGATTGGGGGATCCCTTTTTTTTGAGTTATTGATTGCAAGTATTTTTTTCTCTTTTAATGAAAGGTTTGCCCAAATTTCAGCTCTGCTCCTCTTTATTGAAAACCAATTCTTTTTTCATTGTTCTTTTAGACCTTTCTATTTTTTTTGTAGGGGCAAAGAATATAAGACCCCCACAAAGAAATTCCATGCCCTATTACATGTTTTACTTGACAAGGTGGTCTCCCTTTTGATCTGGCATTGAAACTTTAACATTGAATTTTTTGTTGCTATGCCTCTATGCTCATTCATATTTGGTTTCTTTTACTCTGCAGGATTTGTGTACTTTATTGGCAAGATCTTTTGATTTTCCATATTTTTATTTAGGCAGTAAAATCCAGTTTATTTTTCCTTTATTACTTTATTCATAGATCCTCAAAATAAAGGGTTTTTTTTTTGTTCACTTTAGATTAAAATTCTTGCAGAAATGCATTTTTCAGCACACATTTGATTTTTAGGAAAAACAATGGTATCATTTGATTCTTCTTTTGAAAAGAGGTTTTAGTATTCTTTATATTCAATTTGTTCTAAAGGGGTTACAGCTGGAATTATATTAGGGCCTCTGCTATTTCTTCAGGCTTTCGGTTTTGCATTCAAAAGGAACATTTTCCCACATTATCACTAGCTTCTTGCTGGTTGTTCCATACATACTTTTAGGCATTACCATATCTCAGAGCTACTGTCTAAGGAGGGCGCTGGCCACTTCCATTAGTTTCCTACCCACTTGGCAAGCGCATGCTACCTTTGCCATGTACTCAGGATTGCTCAAGGCTTTTTGGGCCAGAGTATACACTTTTGCTACTCAGTATTACCCTATCTTTTAGCCTCCCTTGTTGAGACTTTTTGCCTGTGGGTGTCTACCACTTTTGTGCTTGTTAGCCTGCCTCACTACTTTTTTGCAGCTAGGTTTACCTCTGCTTACCTTTGTATACACCTGTATATTTTGATGGTGTAGTTTGGTACTATTTTTTTGGTATGTCTCTTTTGGGATTTTTTTGTATGTGTCTTGACTTGCATATATTTTTTACTTACGTGTTGGAGCAGCGTTGTGTAGTGCCTCTGGTTTTTCTATATTTTGTATCTGGATCGATTGCGGATATTTGGGATTGTATAACAACTCTCTTCTTCGACATGTTTTGGCGTACAGACCCTTCATGGAGGACAAAACTGGACTCTAGAAATGACATTGGGCATGCGACTACCTCCCTACTTTTTCAGTGCAGACTTATCTTTCCTATTACACTACCTTCTCCCCTTTTATAAGTTTGTTGTCTTGTGACGACTGTCCAAAAATTAAAGGTACAAGTGTTATACTGTTATAGAGCTGATTTCCTGTACTGTATTCAGTATATTTAAAGAGACATGAAGAACACAAGGCATTACTACTTTGGTGTTATATATCTTTATGTAGTACAAAACTGTATCTTAAAAGAAAAAAAAACTCTTTACCTGTATGTTAAGGCAACTGCAATACTGCATTATATGTAACACTGCAACCATCATTCTTATTTTGTATTTCATACAGTGTTACTGAGCAGTAGTGTATGAAAGCTGCAGACACCTAACAGGTTATAACAGCATGTTCATGTTGTCCTTCTCATTATTATTAAAGTAATGTAATGAACAAGTTTCTGAACTAACAGAATCATATAAAATGGGTTTGTGTACCTGTCACAAGCTACCAGGAGCAGCCTTAGGTCAACTGGTGCCCTAGGCAAAAGGGCTCTATGGCAACCCCCACCACACCACCCGGTGCCCCCATCCTGGTCTACCTACACCAAATAAACACTGAAAAAGCGCCCCATGCTAGAGCGGCACCCTAGGCGTCCGCCTAGTTCGCCTATGTCTAAGGCCGGCTATGCATGCTACTGGATAATACATGGAGAAAAATAATTCCAGTCAATGATACTTATATGGGCTAGGAATATTTTGCAGTTGAACTAGACTGAATTTGATTTTAATTACCACACAATATGTGACTAATATTCAGATATAAACAAATGAAATAGTTATAGGCAGCAGCACAAGAATGAGGACATGCACAATTAAAATTTCTCTAGTTTAGCATTTTAAAAATACATTCTGTATTTTATATGTACAAAATCATTCTGGGCTTGTCAGTGGATGCTACTGCTCAGAAATCCCCCATTGGTCTGTAGTATTTGCATATGCATAACAAGTCAGTATGAAAAAAGTACAGCAGTCACCTGCCCATTCATGTCTACGTTTACCACTGCCTTCCATACCTAATGTATTTGTTTATATAACATATGGTTTACCAGGCACGAGGCATACTGAGTCAATGGTTCTAGTGGAATGACGCAAGAACAGATCAAAAGTTACATTTTAAAGCGAACAGCCTGCTGGTGCAGAAGTAACACCAGTGACAGTAATGCAAGATGGGTCTATATTACATTGTCGAACTCACAGAAGTTTGAACGATGTAATATCGAACCAGGAAGTTTGAAACCTAAAAATTACGAAAACACAGAACAGCAATTTTTTTTTCCCAGGGAAAAAAATCGCTGTTCTGATACAAAAAAAAAAAAAACACGTACACTTGAAACTTAAACTAATGTGGGGGGCTTCGTCCTCCACACCCCCCCTACTTAAATATACCAACTCCGAGATAGCACCACAGTGGAGGAAATAGCAAAGCCGCAAAAACGGCCCACTGATTTTTTTCCCTAGGAAAAAAGTCGGTGTTCCGTGGCTTCGCTAGTTTCGCATTTCGAACATATGAGTTTGATATTACAATGTTCAGACTCCTGTGAGTTCGACATTGTAATATAGACCCATGCAAGATACTATGTTTACATAGCAGTATTAGTATAGCAATAATGTAGTAGCCAGGTTATGTGACAACCAGCTGTGCATTAAAACATAGCTGGATAAAAATTCCTTGGGTCACTATAGGAACTCTGTAGAGTGGAATCTTCATTTTGTAAGGAGCAGATACTTTGGAGTTACATAAATGAAAGTAAAAATGCAAAGTTCACAACTTGCTGCACTGGGGTAAGAGATCTTTGCCACAATTAAAAATAGCTTCTTATACTGTTTAAATGGTTATCCTGAATTCAAGAGTTTGCTTTTATTTTAAATAGTGATCAGTCTAATGATGCTGGACCAGATGTCTTACATCCAACTAGTAAATGCTGTAGAAATCAATTGTGCAAAGACTTGGTACGCTCAAATATTGAATGACTGAAAACTTCACTATCTTAATAGCAGCTGTAAAAAGATCTCATTATGCACAAAATTGACAAAACAATATAATTAGTGGAAAGTAATTATGAACAGAGGCAGTGAATTACAAACAAAACTTAGGAAAATTTCAAACTGCAAGAACTGATAGAAGCAGAGAGAAAGAGTAAGATAATTTAGATGTTGATATTCAGGTGGAATGAAGACCAGTAAATGCTGGAAGGTGACTGATTTCACAAGAAGAAATACTACTGCATTTTTTTACATACACAATCTAAGCCTGGGGAAAAGAAAAAGAAAATGTCAAATGCATGTAAAAAAGTTTCAACCCACACTGAGCATGGAAAGAAACCAATGTTGTGTCCTCAAGGCATCTAAAGAGAATGCCACCTCGTGGTGACCATGCTTCTCTCTGTCTCATTCCCACTCAAAGTACCACCACGCACAATCTGTCAGTCAAGAGAACAATTATTTTGGGGTCAGAAATTTGCACAAACACATGATCCAGAATATAAATGACTCGTGTCTTTTATGCAACAATTTTCACTTCTATTTATTTATTTTTATTGAGACAAAAGTGACCCCTTTCAGGGATAGCCTGAAATCAGAAGCACTGTCTGGTTAAGTGACTTGCTCAGAATCACACGGTAGGTAAATGGAAGTGGAAGGAATTAAAGGCTTATATCCTGGACTACAGGAAGCAGCTCCTTAATAGCTCAGAGCCTTAAGTATCCACACTATCTGCCAGACTTTCATGTGCTGACATTTCCTTTCTTTTTCTAAACCCACTGTAACTGAATTAAACTGGAGTATTTAAATCATCACCATTTTGTATAAAGTTTAATATTAAAACTTGGTTATTATGGGAAGTGATCTTCTTTACACTATACAAGTTGTGCAATCTTTTTAAAGGACTTTGGAAAGTCTTCTTCTGCCTGATCACCTTAGCAAACAATAGAGACCACAGTGATGTTAAAATGCCATGATGAATATGTTTTGTTCAGTTCAGATTTTGCCATAATGGCTAGTACATATAACCCCCCATATTAAGCAATACATTTCTTCAAATATTTTAATTCTTTGCTATCTTAACAGGGTTGAGTTTTGTTATGAATAAGTACTTAACTCTCATTTGTTTTCAGTATGGATACAGAAGATACCTGATATTATAACTCTAGTTATCTGCTTTCCAAGTTACTAATAAAATTATTTATAAGGGGAGGCAGGAGGCACTTCTGTTGCAAGGCATACAATAGAGTTATTAACAAAGTGTGTATGCACATGTGTTTGGTGAATGTTGGTATTGGGTGATATTACCACAAATCAAGCAAATAAAACAGCTGATGAATAAATGGGATCTAATATGTGTTTATCAAGCCAGTATATTTCCTTGGATGGGCAAAAGTCACTTAAAGGTGCATTGCTTAAGTGTTGGTCTTTGCACCTGTCCTACTACCAACCCTATTTCAGTGCTCTAGGGAGTCTTCAGGCATCAAATGGATTTTGTCATTGCTACCACCTTTTAACAACAGTAGGCTTAGCTGCACATTTGCTGTGATGGGCTTAACTTCTGGTAATTGCACTTTGTGCATTCCAAGGTCTACAATATTATGCTTATCACTTTCAGGCAGAGGACAACAAGCTGTCATTGTTTTCCAGTTTGGATAAACGTAGAATTGTCTAACTGCTGCCAAAATAATGGGTCAGTCATCACTTACTTATAGATAACACATTGGTTATATATTGCAAGATATTTCTATATCAAGATTTAAAGGCAAGTAACCAAGTACCTCTCTTGATAAAACTAATTTGCTCATATGCTTATTATCTGCTGAATGCTTTGGTTGTGCTGATTGTAATTTTGGTGGGAAGCTTTAGGTATGTGAACAAAATTATGAGTGTGATTTTTTGGGCTGAAGCATTTTTATAAGGAAGGGGTGTTGAAATGGGTGAAAGTTAAGATACTCAACAAGGCTATACATTTAAGGAACAGAAGAAACAGAAGTGTGGTGCAGAGACACCTGAAAGCCATCAAGAATAAAATTGATTAGCTCTAGTAATCTATCTTCTGGGAATACATGCAAAGCTTTCAAATGTACTGTACCTGGCTTCTTATACTAATAGTTGCAGAACAAGTATTTGATATTCCTAAGTAGTGTCATTTTAATGGTTAGAAGATCATCAATACACCATTGAAGATAGACTTTGCTTGGAGGTAAGCTGGATAATCAGAAACTAATGTTAAATTAAGTTCATGCTTCTGTGGGGCGTGTAACATGATCTCTCCATTTCTCCCTACTGCTTCCCACTTGTGGGGCAGTATTCTGTCTTGCCAAGTGAAATACAGCTCAATAACTTAGGAAGTCTACCTTATTTGCTACATGGCGGGCGGGCGGGCGGGCAGGGGGGCTGACATAGACATAGACATAAACCAGTTAAAAGTACAATACTATTTAGTTTATTATATTGTGGCATATGAGGTTCTGAATATGCTTTACTTAAGTAACTGTTGAGCTCATAATACCATTTTTCAGTTTAATATGGAATTCAAGCATAATGCTACGGTAGTTTTTATTACTAGAAAACACATGGTGACATATTAACTTTTGAACATTTTAGGCTGCATCTCTGCCACATGTGGATAACAATAATGTTACCTTGTGTATTTATGACTGAGTGTACAGTAGCTGTGTATATGTAGTGGAAAGATATGCATCAGTTGTGTCGCTAAAGAACTTTTTTTGTGTATATACATTTGAGTATGTAGATGTATGCAGTGTCTATGCATGCAGTGGAGTGGTATAAACTAGCATGTGACTTAAATAAAAGCAACACATTGCTTTAAGTACCTATTTACCTAGAAACTTGATGTGGCACAATGGTGCAGTATTTAGCATTGTTGCCTTACAGCAAAATGTTCACTTCAGTTCTTGGCTTAGTTTCTTTTATGCAGAGTCTGCCTGTCTTTCCTGTGTTGTGTGGGGTTTCTCTGGGTGCTATGGTTTCCTATCACATTCCAAAGACAACCAGGAGAGGGACTGGGCACTCTAAATTGAACATAAGAGTGAATGTGCATGCACATGTGTGGTATGGAAGAACAACTGTGGCAGAGCTAGCCACCCAGCATAGTGAACTGTGGCTTTAGAAGATCATCACTGTTGAAGTAACAGCCCAAGCAAAAATGGGAAAGGGGGTTATGGGTGGATGGATGGTTGGATTACCTATAAACTTGGGGGGGATCTTTCAGTAAGTCTGTTGTCTGTGATACTATAGCACTCAAGCCAGAAAGATGAAATTCAACAGTATCTTCTGAGTGGTACCCCTTTTACCAAGCTGGTATGGGGACCAGTGGAAATGGAATGTCATTTGAAAGTGTGAAGACACTGGGACATAGTTACATTTCCGAAAAGAACTTGAAATTATACATTATATGTTTGTAAATACACTCAAACGGGTTTTTCCATTTATTTTCTTGTTGCCTGCATTTTTTACTTCTGGCAGATAAAACACTGGAGTGAGTTTTGTAATGGGTAGTTAAGAAAACATTTTATGTAATGCAGCATTTCTGTGGAGTACTTGCATTATAGGACTGCATTTAATATGTAAAGTAAACAGCATTTTTATTCAGTACATGTGAGATGCAATGCTAATTTATTTTCAAAAGAAAGTCTCTGATGTGGCAGTGTAGGAACATCAGCTGAAGAGCTCGCATCTTACTTTTTATGGTGTCTGTTATCCTGACAGTGCTGTCCCTGCTGCCTGCCAAGTGTCTGTCTTCCTGCAATCAGTCAGCCCAGTCCTTCCCTCTTAGGATCATAGGAGGTTACTAGGCTGTTGTCCCTGATGCCTTTACAAGCCTATCCAAGAATTTAGCCCATGTTCCAACAAGTCAGCACCCTAGGCCACTGTCCATCAGAGACATAGGTGGAATCCCAGGGGTGTATTTTCTGTTCCCCAACCAGTTATCCAGGTTGCGCTTAAAAAGGTTTAATGAGGTACTCTGCTTTACATGGAGAGGGAGTCTATTCTACAAAAGGGGGAGTCTCGAGGACACAAATCTGTCCTGCCGACAAGTCCTATTGATGTCACCGATCAGGTTGAGGTCCCGCTTGCCGATTACTTGAGTGGAGCTTGACTTGCGGATATGCAGCAGTCCCATCAGTGCAGGGTCTGAGGTTGCTTTGTATGCCAGAGGTCACATCTGAGGAGTCTGTAGGAGAGTGAGTATAGGGACAGGGCTTTTAACCTATCTGTGTAGGGTAGATGTTTGAGATCCTGGATTTTCCGGGTGAGGAATCTCTGTGGTCTCTCTAGCTGCTGCATGTGCTTTGTGAGGTAAATGCCGAAAGGGGCATTGTATTCAATAATCGGTTTTATAAGGGAAGAATACAGGGATGTTATGACCACCTTGTCCCTGGATGAGATACCCTTACTAATGAGATGGGCCATGTAGAAAGCTTTCCATACAATGGAGGCAAAATGGTGGTCAAAAGTAAGTTTGCTGTCAACCTGGGTTCCCAAGTCCCTCATGACTGATTGCGTGCTTAGTGCCGTATTATCAATGTGATAATTTGTGGGGATGTCATTCTCCCCAAAACGGATGATGATGCATTTTTGGCATTCAGTTTGAGACCATGTTTTTGCCACAAGTCATTTGTTTTGGTGAAACCCTCTTGGAGGATGCCCACATCACTAGGGGAATTGATGACACCACCCAGCTTGCAGTCATCTTCAAACTTGGTCAGCTATAGCCCACTAGATTTGGCCTGCACCTCAGAGAAGTACAGCCTAAATAGCAGAGGCCCCAAGATCAATCACTGGAGTACACCGCTTCTTATGGGTCTACTATTTGAGTTGGCTTCCCCTATTTTGACTAGGTGGGTTCTATCAGTAAGCCAATTTGCTACCCATCCGGTAACATATAGATTGATGCCTAGTTGAGAAAGTTTATCTATTATACCTGAGTGGGGAATAGTATCGAAGGCCTTGGCCAAGTCAAGGTAGGTGGTGTGCACCTTCTTCCCCTCATCAATGGCCTTGGTGACTGTCTCAAAGAAGTCGACCAAATTTAACACACATGACCTCACCTTGACAAAATTAAACTGTGTCAAATCAAGTGTCTGGAGGTTGCCAATGTCTTTGTTAATGAATTCCATGATAATCCGCTCCATGGCCTTCCAGATCAGGCTAGTTAGGCTGATTGGCCTATAATTTCCTTGATCGGTGGACACTTCACCTTTGTGCAAAGGGATGACAGTAGCTGTCCTCCACTCAGCTGCGATGAAGCCGGTACTCAGGCTTTGGTTGAATAGGGTGCCTAATGGTGCTGGAAGTTCCTGCCTGAGTTCATGTAGGATGCAGCCTGGGATGTTATCGGGTCCCATGGAGGCTGTACTTTGCCTTTGAGAGAGCAGTGATGACTTGCTCAGTAGAGATAAGGGGAGGGGGGCAGGTACTGGGGATAAACTGTTTTACTGATGGGGGACAGAGGAGTGAAGTTTTCATTGAACCTGTCTGCCAGCAGGTTGGCTATATCTACAGGGTGTGTGTATGTGGTGTCCTTGACCACCAGTTCTGAGCAGATCTGGGTGCTTCCCTTGAGATTGCAGACAGATGTGAAGAAAGCCTTATGACTGTCTTTAATAGATGTGGCCAGTTTGGACTTGAAGTTTGCTTTGGAGGATTTCACTTGTGCTCTTATTTGCTTGTTCAGGCTAAGGAGAGGTTGCTTCCAATTAGACACTTGCTCCTTCTTGGTCCTGGACAACAATGTTTTCCTTTTATTATAGAGTTTATTTATTGTAGATGTCTACCAGACAGGTTTACTCTTCACTGAGGAAGATGATTTCGTCCTGTCTGGTATTCCTGATTCCATGCAGCTATATAAATGCTCATATAGTACTTTGGTGTAAGTTTGGACATATGTGCCAGTTTCTGTGGAGGGGGAAGGGGTTGTGAATCTGTTTATGCCTTCCCTCAGGAGGTTGTAATCAGCTTTGGAGAAGTTTTTTTGTTTGACCCTAGCTGGGGGGGGTGGTGGTTCTGAGGAGATGGTGACTTTGAAAGTGACTGCTTTGCAGTCGGATCTTACCAGGGATGATGACATTGTAGGGATGCTGCAATGGTTGCTCATGTTGGTTAATACCAAGTCCAAGATATTTTTACCTCTTGTGGGGGTGCCAACCAACTGGTCCAAGTCATTTGCATTGACAAAATCAAGGAATATCTGGGCATTTATGTTTTGGCATGAGTATTTCTTCCATTCTATGGTTGGATAGTTAGTCACCCAGGTTCAGGGTAAATGGTTGAATCTTGATAAATTCGAAGAGGTCCAGATAGGTGGAGTGGGCATCTTGAGTCAGAGTTGGAGGCCTATAGCTAGCTATGATTTCAGTAGGGGTCTTCTCAGTTGTTAACTGCACCTGGAGTATTTCCTGTGCATCATACTGTTTGACCAGCCTAGAGGTGTGTATGTCTTTTGTGTGTGTATATATATATATATATATATATATATATATATATATATATATATATATATATTGCAACTCCACCTCCTTTTCTTTTGCTGCCCATGGCTTGGGGTCTGAATGAATGATAGAATGAGTAACCTGGTATGGCTGGGGTGCTTTCCACATCTTTGAACCAGGTTTCTGTGACTGCACATATGTCAACTTCTTCTAGGGTTAAGAATGCTTGCAATGAGTGCAGTTTCATGTTTAGACTCCTAGCGTTTAGCAGCATGACCTTTAATGTATGTTTTGATAACATTTTCATGTTGGTAGTTTTGACCGAATGGCATTGCATAAAAAAGGGACTATGGAGGAGGCAAGAGCCTTTGCCAGGAGGTTGAAGCCTAAGGGAGACAGATGCAGGCCATCTATGCCAAAGCATCATGGCTTGTCACTCATGTCATTCTAGGCTGTCAGGTACTGGATCCACTTTGACTGACACCAGAAACTAAGCCAGTTGTTAAAGTCAATCATTTTCTATTTGTATTGAGGCATCATTTTGGGTGATGGAAGAATGCTGCTTAAGGCTAGGGACATACCTTCCTGGGACACATACTCAGCAAGCTCAGTCATGTCTCTTTTCATATAGTCCAGGGAGGTACGTCTCAAGTCATTCACTCCAACATGGACTATGATAGAGTCATGACAGTACCTGTTGACAGACTTGAGTGCATTGGTGATATGGTGGATTTTGGCACCCAACAAACAGCTAACCGTGACTTTCTCCTTATCCAGCCTGGTGAGAGGTACATCTGTGTGTCTCACAATGGAGTCTCCTATGGCTAATATGTTGGGTTTTTGTTTAGGCTTTAGTGTAGCTGAAGCTCTGGATGCCGCAGACCTGTATCTAGACTATACTACTCAATTTTATCTTGAAATAAAAGCTGATCATTGCAGGCCATCATCCAGGCAGAAGTTATGGTTTTCTAATAATGGCTGAAGTCCCCACCATAGGCAGCTGACATGTGTGCTTTCTTGTGAAAGGGCCTGCTATGTCCTCCATACAGTCATGCATACTCCTATGTGCATTCCTGTAGGAGGCTTATTGCTTAGTACAGACTGTCAAAGCCAAGCACAAATCATGTGGTAATCAGCATCCCAGCAGATCAAATCATTCCCCCAATCCCCAGCCACTCTAGTTTTTAGAATTAGGTATTCACTTTCACCCATTCTTATGTTCCTCCAGCACAAGGACCACTAACTGAATGTAAGACATATGTGTAGTCAGTGATTTATCACCATATACTATGGAGCTGACTGATAGAATGAAAATTAACTGAACATCAAAAAAAATAAAAGAAAGGACCCTGACAAAAATCAGTCCATGAAAAAAACTTTAGAAACAGCACCTACCTGCGCATTGGCTCTCCCAACATATGACTTTTTCTAATACTGACTGCAAGTCAAAAAAGCTTCAGAGGAAGCAGAAATACATAGTATGACATATAAACTATATATTCTTGTCTTTTTCTCCATTTCTGTGAGACTCAAATGAAGAACATGCATCTGATGAACTTTTGATTCAGAATCTGAACTTTTATAAATCATTAGTTTGATGACTGCATATTCATTAGATAATGTTTATACAATTAATTGTAGATTCTCTTATCTGTGTATTTATTGTTTTTATTCAGTGGGGGATGCTCAAAAACAATTACTGTATTTCATTAAATATAATGTTGTGGTGAGGTGTGGCACATAAGGAGGGTCTGATTCAGACACACCTGTAATGTGATTGTTCTAACATGAAAAACAGCTTGGTATGCATTGCATGCAAATGACCACACACCAATATGTAAATGAGCATTAGCATACTAATAAGAACTACTTTGTGTGCAAACAATGACAGCGCACATGGTAGTATCATTAAAAAAATGCTTAGAAATATATTGCAATGAACTGTGGCATTCAGCTTTTCTTTATAACAGCATTTGTCACTGATTACAGGGTTGCCAGATGTATGGTTGTGCTAGGAGTGGCATCTACTTTAGCCATTCAAAATGTGCCGGTAGCTGCTTTGGAAAATAGTGTATGTGGTTCTCTGTGCTACCACTCCCCACATAAAAGAAGTGTTCATCGGCAAGTGATATACCATGATCTCCATTGCTGAGGCATAGTTGATTGCTGACATGTGGACAGTGATACATGGGAGTTGGTTGAATGGTGCTGTTCTCATCTGCGATCAAGGGAGATATGTAGAATACCAGTGAGTACATAGGTTCATGTAGCATTAAAAATTCTTGTAATGGTAACCTTTTATTGTCCAATTTCAGACATGCTGAGGGAACACACATGGGTCATTGTGACTATACATGACTGTCCATGTTTGACAACATCCATCACCCCATTGCCCTGACCACCCCTTTGATTGTACTGTGTTGTTTGATGCAGTTACATAATTATGATGCTGTGGCAGACTGTGTTATGTGTGGTCATGTGGTCCACATACAACTGTCCATTGCTGTTGTGCCTAAAGCACAGTCTACGACCAGAGTTTGCAGACCTTGCTTCACCTATCATGGTGGTGTGAAACATCACCTTCCTGTGTTATCCCTGAATCCCAAGCCCATACATACATCAGGTGTCATGGTTGTGCAGACCATAAGAAACAATCATTCTCCTAAAGGACTACCACCTGTCATGCTTGAAACAGTTAGGCATAGACAACTGTTAATCCCCCATCAACACAAGAACAGAAACTGGCCTACTTATTCCTCATGGCCTTGCTGTTTGAGCACATCCATCATTACCCCCTCCCCCAGTATTACAACATCTTCCTGCTATTTTCCAGTGTCTTCATTATTTTGGCCTCCTGAGCACTGTTCTTTGGCAGGCATATTGTAGCGGTAGTACAACGTAATCAGTATGGTATAACAGCTGTGTGTGGGAGCCATGCATTTTGGACTTGTCCCTTTATTATGGTATGCATTAATAGTGCTCCTGTCTGTCAGAGATTTCCATATATTTCTGTACTGTGCAGTATCCTGTAGCTGAAGTATTCTCTCCTTTTCTGTAGCACAGTATCTCACAATATTGTGAATGCACTATTTATCTTGCTATTTTGGGGTAGCAGTGTGATGAATATGCTAAAAAGGCAATATAGCCTGATGTTGTCTAAATTGCACTGATAACACAATGAGGCTAACCAATTGACATTCCATGGCTTTTAAATAAGATTCCCACAACAGATAGACAAAATGAGCAAAAATTAAACTTACAAATCCTAAGTCTGAAATTGCTGTTTCTAGGATTAGTCCCTTTTCTCAGGGGTGGTGTGATCTCAGAGTTGTATCTAAATTCAGGGGGCTTGGGGGGCTTGCCATCATGGAAAAAAAAACAACTTTAAAGGAGGACAGTGATGTTCACTGTTCTGTAGTTTCATAATTCCAGAGCTCGTACTTAGGAGTCAGAATTACACTAAGATGCTCTCCATGTGCTATATTCTACACTATGAAACCTGGTCTATCTTGTGCAAATGCACTATATCAGTTAAGGTGTATGCTCCTGTGGGGCATCACCTTGCAGGTGTCGCCCTGGTCTGTACTACTGATCACATGTATCACCCTGCCATACATGGGCATTGTCCTAATATGCTGCCTGTTGATGCCTGTCATGTAAGAGTCTGCATTGTGATGAGCATGTCCCCTGCATATTGATGGCCCTGTGTTCTGTGACCTATTGTAGCACAATCTGTCTAATTGTGTGGTGACTGCCATTTTCACATATGCATTGCTTCATTATACAGCACTGTACCTAGCAGGCCCTCTTTATGTCAGCACTTGTGCATACTAAATTCCCCTTGGGACACCTTGCATAGTTACAGTCATGTTGTCTATAAGAATCACAGCTAGTTCAACCAATGCTCTGGGCCAGTACTATAAACATCTAATATAATGGAGTGAGAATGACTTGTCTCATGTTTATATTGGAAACTGGATGGTTCAAACAGACTACATTAGTCTGTTTTTAGCACTGTACTGCTACCTTTCTGAGTTTGGGAATGTATCGGAATGTTAAGTGACAGCTTTTAAGGTTACTTAAGAAGGTATTCTGTGACAGATTTTAAACTAAAATACCCTGCTGGGCTAGGTGGTTTCCTATGATGAGAACAGCATTACCACAAAATATCTGAGTCAACAGTAGTAAATGTCTGTTTTTAAACTTTATTTAGTTGCTATTTTTGCCTTAAAGTTATGACCAGATAATTGTGTCTACCTTTAGGTCACATTTATATGGCTATGTGATCCAGAGGGCTGAGGCCTGACTGCACTCTCAATGACTTGAGTTTGGTTAGCAGTCTGGGTACTGAATTAGCTGGGAGGGTGGGAGTGAGTGGCCACTGCTGGCCCACCCACCTATGCAGGAGGGAGGAAGCCTGGTCCAGTGCATAACTGAGTTTTCATGTAAGCAGGATGTCCAACATGTAGGGCCAATAATCTTTGTGCCCAAAATGCTGTACCTTGCACAGTAGCAATGGAACACACTCTTTATAGAGCAAGGGTATATCACCTCTGCAGCACTGTGGGAGTTATGGCTGATGTAAGGAGGGTCTAGGGTAATACAAAATTCCATATACTGTCCTCTGAGCAAATGTCAATGCTTACATGTTTAGGTGCCAATGTGTTTTTCATTAGCCTGGTGATAGGATTCATTGTTAGCCATGTGTATCCCTCAGTGTATGTGGAGTAAAGCCAGACACTCAGGCTGCTGTGACAAGCATTTATTTATTTATTTGCAGTTGGTTTACCAGGATAGTCCATTAGGCCAAGAAGAACTTGTTTTCAATGGAGTCCTGGGGAGAAAAGCTCCAAAAACAAAATTACATACAAAATTAAAATAAAAGCTTTTGTTACAAAAAGTACAAAAGTACTAGACACTGAATTTAAACATACAATTTCTGAAACAAAATTGACACTCAAAGTTTGTAGTTATATACACATGGATTGGTTCCTGCTAAACCATATATGAAATAGGAGAAGTCAGAGGTGAAGAGAGGGAAGAGGTTATGTGGGGTGAAAGCAGGAGCATTCCCACTGAGATATAAGGTATGAGTGAAGTGAGTTTTTAAAGGAAGAGAGGTTTCTAGTGGTACGGATGGATGGTGGTAGGAGTTCCACTGACGTGCAAGGGTGAAGGATAGAAGATTTTTGCCTGTAGGACAGATAGGTTTAAACAGTTGAATTAGGTGTTGAGTATTAGATCGTAAGAGTCTATCAGGGAGGTGCATTTTAAAGGTAGAGGATAGGGAGGGACAGAGGGGGGGCTGAAAATGAGTTTGTGTGCATGAATAAGTTGAATATAGGTGAGATAATTGGGGAGCTCTAATCAATTTAATTTATGAAGGGCTACACAGTGATGGGTAGAAGACTTGGGGCTAGTGGCAAACTTGGCAATTTTATAATAGCAAGAGGAGAGAGGATTGTATGCTTGTTAGGAGTGTGGCACCATAAAGAAGAGAAGGTATGAGAAATGTGGTAGAGGGAATGAACTTAGTAGAAAGGGTGAGGTAGCGATTGTGGCAGTAAAACATACCAAGTTTCTTGTGTTTTTTTTTTTTATATTTATTTGTAGGTGGGAGTTGAATTTGAGATTGTCATCAATGTGGACGCCTAGGAGTTTTGCCTTAGATACTAATTCGAGAGATATGTTGTTCTGGCTTTTGATGGAGAATGAATTTTTTTCAATAATGGTTGTTTTAGAAGGGTTAAAAAACATTAGTTTGTTTTTGAGGCATTGAGTGCTAGGTGATTATCTAACATCCATTGTTCAGTGGTAGAGAAATTCTCTTGTGTTAGCTTTATCAGAGTGGGGATGGAGGTGGCAGAACAGATTATAGTTTAATTGTCTGCGTATTGGATAAGTTTTGCATTAGGGATTGAGTGAGGGAAATCATTTATGAATATATTGAAAAGGAGGGGACCCAGTATGGAATTCTGGGGAACACCAGTGGGGGTGTTAAGGAAGGAGGAGGTGACTTTTTCCATTTGACTGCTTGCTGTCTATTTGAGAGGTAACTATTAAACCAGATGAGGGTGGAAAGGGATAGGTTTAGATTAGAGAGATTAACTAGGAGAAGGTTGCGAGATATGGTATCAAAGGATGGATCTCCATCCATCGATGGACCTGGAAAAGGAGCAAATGAAGTAGGTGGATGGAAACAGGGACTGGCCTCCTTTCATGACTGCCTAGATGACCACCTCTCAATGACCTGAGACCAGTAGGAAGAGGACTTGATGTTTGGCAAGTATGATTGGGAAAGACTTAGGTAAATAGAGCATTTGGGCTCATCTGAGATGGAAACATAATTATAGGTATGAAATTCACTCTACATTGTTGTCTGACTACATACCTATATCTTGCTAAGCAACTAATAGTTGAGTGTTTCACTGCAGTTTATTAACTCAGACTAATTATTACCAACTATTTATGTGTCTTAAAGGCTTGCTATACATGTACTGTGCTGTCTTTGTACAGCTTGAGTTATTTGAAAGTATTTTATTAATAAACACAAAAAAAAACCACTCAATGTGAAGTTGTTCTGTCTCGCCGTTCATTCTTACAGATGGGTTCAGAGCCGATCCTCGGCTCTGAGCTGGCCAACTGCACAGCTCGAGGTCTTCAGACAGCTCGGGGCCAAGTCCCTATCCCATGATGCACCTTGAGTTTCCTCAGATCTAGTTTGCCGCTGCAACAGATTGGAAGTTTCCTCACAGCTCGGGCCAGTATAGTTTTTTTTTTTCTTCTAGAAAAAGTTTATCTTTAGAAAATTTGATAATAGTTTTCAATTTAATAACTCTCAAAACATTTTGAAATAGTATACAGCTTAACCTTTGATAGTCCTTTATAGTCCTTTTGACCTTTGTTTATCAGGCCTTTAGTATCTCCCTTCCCTTCCTTTTGGTGTGCCTTTTTATAGATTACAAGAGTGTTAAGTAGTTTAGAAGTATGTTTTAGAACATTTATAGTTTATTAGAGTGTGTTTATAGAACATTAACAGTTAGTTTGTATTTAGCATTATAGAGCCCATTTGTTTTTTAAGGGCTGCTAACTATTTAAAATACTTGTATGTTCTTTGAATTTGTTGAACACGTGTGTGTGTGTGTGTGTGTGTGTGTGTGTGTGTGTGTGTGTGTGTGTGTGTGTGTGTGTGTGTGTGTGTGTGTGTGTGTTTGATATACCTTTATTACAGATTTTCTTGTGTGCATTTAGATATTTCTCATGGCTGACCAGGATAAGGAGAAACAACCCAAGTTTGGGTTTAAAAAATGTCCTAAGTATGGACAAAAAATGTCTGTGACTGATGGTCATGTTAATTGTGTTTATTGTTTGGGTGCTTTGCACTTGCAAGAGAGTTACTCCATCTGCCATTCTTTTAGTAGCTGTGTACTACATGAAAGAAAAAGAAAGTTAATTGACAGAGGACTATTAAAAATCATCCATTCAAGAAGCTTTGGGCGACCATGATAAAGCTAGTAAATTTCCCAAATCTTCCAAGTCCTCATCATCAGAACAGAGACTTGTGGATCCGACAAAATCAAAAAAACCTTTGACGTCGGCTCCACAGCCTTCAGAGTCAGTCCCCAGTCCTGGAACCGGTCTCCGCAGTATTGAAGTCACCAATTTTACAATCAGTACCACCCATGATCCATTCATCTTGATCCTAAATAAGCCTTTCTGATTTGAATGTGGATCGTGTGGTGCAGAAGTTGTTACAGGCACTGGTGTTTACAAACTTTTTATTGATTCTGACCCAAGTGGTCCATCTACTTCTTTTCCTCCTCCGAGCCATACCGGTCCGTCAGAGCTGGAGGAGTTGAACCTGATGATTGTGGAGCCCTTGGAACTGATGCCTGCTCCAGTGCCATCAGTTCCAATTACTCAGATTTCCTCGGTGCCCATCGAGGAGTCTAGGAGCCGACACTCGCAGGTCGGGTCCAGGGAGGATAGTCGGACCAACCTTTCGGTTCCGACTTTGCCTCTTGGGGCTTTGGCTTGGATGAGTTTGGCTCCTACCTCTGGATTGGAGCCCACTGTTCTGTTGCAGAGGGAATCGTCTGTTTCTTCAGATCCAGCGGTTCCGTCCCACTGGAGCAGAGGTGCTTTTGAGGCCATGAGGAGAGTAGTGTCCCCCCAGGGCATCCACAACTTCAGGACCAACTACCTCTTCCCTAAAAGTGCCTGTGTCTACTTATGCCTCACAGATCCCTTTGAAGCATAGAGACCCTGAGCCTCAGGAAGCCCCACTGGGTGGTCCTTGCTTTTCCGAGACCTCACCAGAAGCTACCACTGATGAGGTTCCCAGGAAGAGAATTTGGAAGAGGAAGCATCTAGACTCCCTACAGGAGTCTATCACATCTGACACCGACTTAGATGAATCAGAAGGGTTTCCACAGTCCCCCTCTGAAGATATCTCATCTGCAGATATCTTGGAAATCCTAAAGCAGAGGAGTGGCTGGAAACTCACCACCCCTACTGAGGATGTCAGCCCTCCTGAAAGTTTTTGGGTCTCAGCTCTCCACCTCTTAGGTGTCTCTGCCCTTCGATGAGCTTATAGAGCTGGTCTCACAAAGGGTGTGGGAGTCTGCGGACACAATGGAGCCTGTCCCCAGGATGCCCAATAAATTTATTTCTGCCCCTCATGATAAGACCTTTCTCACTAAGGGAGTGCCTGTTGATGCCCTGGTGGGGGTGGCAGCCACCAAAAAGGAGATGTTGGAAACTTCTTCCTCTGTCCTTCATTCCATCCTCCTAACAGAGACTCTAGGAACATGGATAGATACGGGAAGCGCATGTTTAGTTCAGCAACTTTTGCCATGCATTCATTGAACTACCTCACACATTTCACAAGACTGCAAAGAGACCTCCTAAAAGAGCTTGAAGATGCTCTACAGGGTATGGTAGCTGAGGGAGCTACAGACAAGGTTGCATCCCAGCTTGCTACCCTTAATTCCATTGTGAACTCTTCCATGTGTCTGATTTCATATGCAGCTGATGGAACGAGTAGGGGAGCGGTACAGGAATTGCTCTTAGGAGACACTCCTGGATGCGCTTATGTTCCTTTGTGGAGCCCTTTATGTTATCCTTTGTCAACACCCCTTTTGATGGCTCATCTTTTTTCGGGCCCAAAGTTAAGGAAACTCTGACCAGGTGTGAGCAGGAAGGAAAGACACTGTCTGCTGTGGGAATCTGTTTTTCCATCCCTACTAGACCCTACCCCAAGGGTCAAAAGGGAGGAAAGATGTGGTTCTGAAAAACCAAAGGAGCCTTTCTGGACATACGTGGTGAACCCCCCCCCCCCTCCAGAGGCAGAGGAGGGGGCAATAATGGAAGACGCTGCCCTCATGGTAGAGGGGGTCTACAAAACCAGGGCGACAGAGACCAGCTCTTTGGGAAGCCCTACCAGCGCTCCTGAAAGGAGGCCCGACTGTCCTACTCTGGAGGCAATCGAGGGTCACTTATCTTTGTATCCAGAAGCCTGGCTAAAAATAACGAACGACAACTGGGTACAAAACATTATGTCCAGAGGACATTTTATTCCCTTCGCCACTCCTTCCCCCTTGATAACAAAAATCCCAGACATTCCACCCAGTTACAGGGAACAAGCAACAGTAGAGGTCCAAAGGTTGCTAGAAAAAAAAGAGTCATCCAATCAGTCCCAGCAGACCAGATAGGATCCGGAACTTACTCAAGATTCTTTTTAGTTCCAAAAAAGACAGGGGACTGGAGACCTATTTTGGACCTCAGCAGACTAAACAGATCTGTCAAGAAGGAGAAGTTCCAGATGGCTATGCTACAGTCGATACTTCCCTTCTTAGGGAAAGACAATTGGATGTGCTCGATAGATCTCCAGGATGTGTACTACCACATAAAAATGGCCATACCATCCAGGGATAATCTGCGTTTCTGGCTGGGAGCCAATCACTGCCAGTTTTGAGCCCTGCCCTTTGGTCTCACTACAGCCCCCAGAGTGTTTACCAAATGTATAGCAGTGGTCATGGCTCACCTGAGGCATTTGGGATTCCTGGTGTTTCTGTACTTAGACGATTGGCTCCGCAATGCCAACACCAGGCATCAGCTTAGACAAGTCAGGGATACCACACTTACTCTTTGCAATCAACTGGGGATTACCATAAGCTCAGAAAAATCTGCCTTGTCGCCATTGCAACATATTGTTTTTATCGGATCAGATTTGGACACCACCACCACCACTTTAAAACTTCCTTTAGAAAGGATATCAGTACTTCATCAGCAAATTCTGAATGTCATTTCCAGAGACAAGGTGCCAGCCTCAGAAGTGCTAAAGTTGTCGGGTATGATGGCAGCTGCAATAATAGCAATTCCATTGGGTCATATGCACATGCGGATTCTACAATGGCTTCTGTTCATGCAATGGTCTTATCAAGAGCTCCTAGTGTCACATCGCATTATTCTAACAAACACATGCAAAAAGGATCTTTGGTGGTGGTTGACCTCTCTCCAAGTAATGATAGGTTGTCCTTTTATCCTACCCTCACCATCGGTCACAGTGACCATGGATGCTTCCCTGATCAGGTGGGGGGGCATTTTCAGGAAAGAACAGCCCAAGGCACATGGACCGAACAAGAGACACATCTGCATATCAATGTCCTGGAGATGAGATCGGTACTCTTGGCATTGCAGTACTTTCAGGACTTTCTCCCTCTGGGGAAAATTGCGATTCAGACGGACAACATGTTGGTAGTCTGATACTTAAACAAACAAGGAGGAACTAAGTTCATATCCCCTATGTTGAGAGGCCCTAATTGTATGGCAGTGGGCTACATCCACCCAGTGCTTCCTGATAGCAATGCACATCCCGGGGAAATCCAACGTGATTACAGACAAACTGAGCAGGGAAATTTTGTTGCCTCATGAGTGGTCCCTCAAAAAAGAAATAGCGGAAAGAATATTACGCAAATGGGGCCAGCCTTGCTGCAACCTCTTTGCATCCCTCATGAACACAAAATGCAGAAGCTACTTTGCCCTGATTCCCTCTCCGGGAGATTCCCCAAGGGATGCACTCATACACGATTGGCCTCCAGGTCTCCTTTATGCATTTCCACCAATTCCCCTGATACCCAAAGTATTACAGAAAGCCAAAGCCCTGGAAAGGACCATCATTCTAATAGCCCCTCATTGGCCTCGTCAAATTTGGTTCCCCTTCCTTCGATCTCATCTGTTGGAAGAGCCTTGATTTCTAGACCCAGTTCCAGACCTTCTGATGCACTTGTCGGGGGCTCTTCATCTCTCCCTTCAGTCCCTAAAATTGACAGCTTGGCTGCTCCAATTCCCAACATAGCCAAGTTCCATAACCTCTCAAATGAAATGCAGCATATCTTAATATCTTCTCATAAATCCTCTACTAGGAAGTTGTACCTTAGCAAATGGAAGAGATTTTCCATATGGGCTTCTCAGAATAACATTGACCCTTACCAAGCCTCTATTTCCTCTATATTAGAATTTTTGACTATGCTTTTCAACAAAGGAGTGGCAGCAGCTATAATTCATGTGCAGCTTGCTGCCATCTCTAATTTTCATCTTGGTACTGAGGGCATTAACATAATGTCACACAAGCTATCCAAAGCCTTTCTCAAAGGGACTTTCCTCATTAGACCACCAGTTAAATCCCCTTATACCCCCTGGAACCTAAATATTATGCTCTCACGCATTATTCTCCCACCGTTTGAGCCAGCTTCTTCATGCAATTTGAAATTTATGTCTTGGAAGACTATCTTTTTAGTAGCCGTCACGTCTGCTCGAAGAGTCTCAGAACTACAAGCCTTGTCCATAAAACCTCTGTATTTGGTTTTTCATGCTGACAGAGTTTCACTGTGAACAAATCCTTCATTCTTACTTAAAGTTTGTACTGAAGCTAACCACCTTAACCAAACTATAGATTTACCAGTGTTTTCCCTAAACACACCAACAATTTGGAGTATATGCTGCACAAACTTGATGTTCACAGACAGCTCAGATTTTAACCAGACAGAACCAAAGAATTCAGAAGATCTGAACAACTTTTTGTTTCCTTTTCAGGTTGTGGCAAAAACAGCCCTATCAAAATGGTTGTCTGATTGCATCACTTTCACTTACTCAGCTGCCAATTTACCTGTACAACACAAAATTAAGGCTCATTCAACTAGAGCTGTGTCCACATCTTCTGCTTTTCAGCTAGTCTAACAATAGAAAATATTTGTGCAGCAGCCACTTGGTCAAAGCCTCATACCTTTATCACTCATTACAAAGTCGATAGGGCCTCCAGGGACAGGGCCTCCTTTAGTTCTACTGTCCTGAGAAACATACTTCCGTGAGCCACCTGAGAAAGATGGTGCCTCCAGGGACAGGGCCTCCTTTGGTTCTACTGTCCTGAGAAACATACTCCCGTGAGCCACCCGAGAAAGATGGTGCTTGGTGACGCTACCTATCTTTAAGAATGAACGGCAAGATAGAACAGCTTCACCTAAAGAAGTTATGTACTCACCATAACGTTCCATGTGAGTTATTCATCTCGCCTTCATTCTTACTTCCCACCGTCCTACCCCCTCCAGGTTTTTTTTTGAGGACCGAGATTCATGTTTTATCATCATTGCTTTGTCTTTCCTATGGTTTTTACCTTAAAAAGTGACATAATGGCATATGGTATTATTAGAGGCAGCAAACAAGATCTGATGTAACTCAAGGTGCATCATGAGTTAGGGAGTTGGCCTCGAGCTGTCTGAAGACCTCGAGCTTTGTAGTTGGCTGACTCTGAGCCGAGGATCGGCTCTGAACCCATCTGTAAGAATGAAGGTGAGATGAACAACTCACATGGAATGTTATGGTGAGTACATAACTTCTTTTTTAATCCAAGCAGGCATTCTGATTCTGCTGATTTATTAATTGGTCAGCATTTGTAACAGATTGAGGGTCTATTAGATGACACAGATGTGTCCTGAAGTACAACTGCATTTGGAAGTATGCAAGTGTAGGGCAAGACATGACACAGGCATGACACACACTTGTGCTGGAGATTCCACCCTTACCAGAGTACATGGACAATATATTGAATTCTGCTTGGAATGTGACAGTATTCCATGCAAATCACCAGTAGAGACTAGGTACATTATGTGTTTGCATAATATGTTGCTTAATGTTTGGTAGAGTAGTCAAGAATGTGAAGACGTCAGAGATAATACACAATGAAACTGGTGAAAAGTGATTGATAGAAGCTAAACTAATACTTGCTAAGCTAGGAGCTTGTTGAATATTATCTCATGTGACTCCATAATGCTGCATAAACAATGCCACCATTTGCAATGCTTGGATGCTTTTCCCTTGTACACCAGCTTGACTTTATAAAAGGAGTATATTGCATTATTTAGTCAACTAATTGAGGAACCAAGATGTAGATGGGGACTGTTTTGAGTAGATTTATTTATGTAATTCTATTTGTTTCATGTAATATAGGACTGATACAAATGCACCATTTTTGGACTTATTTCAGGAGCACTGTGAGGTTGAGGGTCTTGCTCATGGTGGCACTCTAACAAATGTTAAGTCAAGAGAATGAAACTCTAGACTGCAAGAAGCAGCTCGCTAACAACTTCTGTCTTTTATCCTCTGCACTAACTGCCAGACCATGACTTCTGATGGCTACTAGCACATCAACACCCATCTAATCAACACCATATTTAAAAAGAAAACAACTTGTTAACACTTTACTTTTGTTGACAATTCAGAAAACACAACAAGCAGTTTTTAAATAAAATAGCTAAGACTATAGAAAACAAAGTAGCATGCCTACACTCCATCAAGCATTCTTTGTAAAAGTGGATTTTGTTTTATTATGTTTTGTCCCTATCTGTCAGAACCACACTGACTTGTGTAGAGTGAACAGTTAATGCATTACAGTGCTTTTTTTCCACTTTCTATTTTCGTGCAAACATTGAGTTAAGTTATGGGGTGTGTGGGGTAAAATCCTCAATGTGAGGGATGCATGAGAACTGAAGTCATAAACTCAAATGTCTGTCATTATTTAGACTTCATATCCTTCAGAAAATGCACACTAATGCAAGGATTGAAGTCACTAAATAATGACAGGTATTTGAGTTTCAAACTTCATATCCTTCAGAAAATATACACCAATTGTTTTTCTATCAACTTTCTAAGCTTACAAAGACAATATTTCAAATCTGTCCCTGATTTTAGACCTTTTTCTCCCTGCCCCTATTACTGGTGGCTTTGTGCATTGAGCTGTATGGAGAGCATGTGGTAGAGGGTGGCAAGAAAATGTGAAAAAAGAATTTTGTTCTTTACAAAGTCTTTTCTACTGTTGTCTAATGAGAGTAGCACTTGAAACAAGAAAGTAATAAATACAGTGTAAAAGACAGAAACATGGCATGTCCATTAAATAATTGTAGCATCATTTTTATCTGTAGTCTGTGTAACTACCAATAAACATTAAGATATACTGAGGTATTTAGTAGAATGTTTATTTTTCATTGTTGTTCTTGTGACCAAAGGATGGAAATTTGAAAACGGCTAGCCAGCAGCAAATGTTGTCTGAGCAGTTTTGTAATAGTGTTGTAGGATAGGACTTCAGGCATTTGGTTTTGTTAAGAAAATGCATTTTTGATGATGTGGGATGGCACAAAATTTAAAGGCTTAACACAAGCTTGAAGTGGAAATTAAACTAATTTTTAAATACATCATTTGGTGAGTGGTGGGGAAGAGAATCAGAAATATGTAATCAGAAAAGGTTACAACCAGTATGGTTGTCAGAAGTACTACAAGTGCTGTTTTAAAGGCAAATAAGTCAGTGAATTAAGTAAAAAATGCAAAAAGAACAGATTCACAACTGTTAGCTGATCTTTGATATTTTTCTGTCTGCACTGCTATGGTGCAGCTAGTTACTACTTTTGGTGCAATATCATATAGCTGTTTTGTGTAGACACACACACACACACACACACACACACACACACACACACACACACACACACACACACACACACACACACACCATTCTTCTCTACCCATTACATGACTGTATAAACAAAATGTCTAGTTATTTTGGATTGGACACTTTAAATTGCTGGAGATGAAGCAACAATAACACACACACAAGCCTCATGACAGATTTTTTTTAGATTATAAAACATTTGCAGAGTCATATGTGAAACTGGTATGTAGGCTGTCTGGTCTTTAAGCATTTGATTAGTTATATCTATCAGCCAAAATTTCCAAATCAAGATGCTAGTTTTAACCAGTAAGTGGAGATATTATTAAACCCATTCTTCTAAAAAATATATAAAATAAAAAGTTGCTGCTAGTTCTGATATTATTTTTATCAAGCTAAGTAAACATAAAAAAGTTTGAAGTCCATAGCATTATATTTACTTCACTTCATTTTTCTCCTACATTTTTGAGAAGGTTACAGAGGCAAAAGGTTATGTGGGGTTGAGCAAACTTTCCTTTTCAAAGCCACAGATTTCAGCTCATCCTGGATCTCCATGATCTCCAAAGACTTCCAAGTTAGCTGACACGTATACTGGGTTTGTCTTAGGGCTCATTCCCAGTTCATGGTGCCTGGAACATGTCTGATATACTGCCACATACCTTCCTTATAAGATATCCAAACCACTTCATTTGGCTGCTTTCAGAACAAAGGAGCATCTGGTCTGCTCTACAACTCTCATAGATCACCGGGCGCTTTACCTTGTCATGGAGAATAAGCTCCGACACCCTTTAGAGAAACAAAGTATCTGATGATGTCAGTTTTCATTCACTCCTCCACCATTGGTTTCAGATCCGAACCTCAGATCCAACTCAGCTGTTACTATAGCTTGTGGCCAACTGAAACTCTTGAGCCCCTCCTTACCCATAATTCACAATCCCTAACATACCTCAGATCTTGTTTGCCACTTTTCATGTGTAGATGTGGTCAGTTTGAGCAAATTTAGAGAACATTTCTATTTCAATACCTTTTCCCCTTTTTTACTCCTGTGTACACTTAGTGTATTTCTTTTATACCATTGCTGGTATTTTTCTTAAGAATGTAAACCTTATAAATAACTTTGTCTTTACTTGTAACCCTTCCTCTTGCATCATTGGTGTATTCCTTAGTACCCTCGTTGGTACTCCCTTTCTTCTTCTCTTTTTTCTTTCCTCCTTACCCTTTTCAGATAATTTTATATATAAAAACTTTTTTCATTGCTATCTTTGCTTCTTCCATCATGTCTAAAAAAGGATTTAAAAAGTGCAGGAAATGTGGCCATAAGTTACCTTGTTCTGACACTCATGATCTGTGCATCTATTGTTTAGGCCCAGAACATCTTAATGTGGAATGTAGTGTTTGCAAGAGTTTTAATCCATGAGCAATAGCGGACCGTAAAAACAAAATGATTCTTAAAAAACTACTGCCCCCCAAGATAGCGTATAAGGATACTCCAAAAAAGTCCCCCAAAAAGTCAGGTTCTTTAACTCCATCTTCAACAGAGACTCCACACAAAAAGTCCAGGTTGGATCTGAAGCCATTTGACTGCAAGACTTCCATAGGATCACATAAAATGTTTTCAGATCCGAGTACTTTGAGTCCTAAGGTACTTCCTTGAATCCAAAACTGTCCCACTACAGACCCAGTGCTGTCTAGGGTTCTATTTACCTTCCTTGAGAGATGGTGTTCTCCCGGCTCCTACCCCCTTGGGTTAGGAAGCCATGGCCAGTTCTACCCCTCCAGTATTGGCTTATTCTCTGATTTAACATTTGTTTCAGAGTCCTTGGATCCAGGTTTGCTGAGATTGTCTGGATTGGATCAGGGGATAGTGGTGTCCTTGGATCTGAGCATTTCTCTGAGGGCCCCTGCTCAGACTAGTTTGGAGCTGAGTGGTTCTCGGAGAGTTGGAGTTAAAGCTTCCCAGTCGGATTCACGGTACTGGAGTTGACTCTGATTTTTTTCAGATCCATCTCTGGCCCTTGGAGCCTTGGCCCTGGACAGCTCAGCTCTGACCTCTGCCTCAGGTAGATTGCCTTTGGGGCAGAAGCATGGCTTCTTGGCTCCATTGGCTTCTTTCTCCATGGGATGGTCTGCCTTTGAGGTAGTGGAAAGACTGTTCTCTGCTTTGGTAGGATGGCCAGTCCCCCCCCCTTGGATCTTCCTTCAACATCTCATGTGTCTCTGTGCCAAGAGCCTCAACATTCAACTCCACAGGGACAGCCAACCCAACCCCTCCAGACTACACAGCAGGGTATCACTGTCTTTTCTGACACTACCCTGGAATATCCCACTGAGGAAGTACCCCAAAAGAGAAAGTGAAAAATGAGGCAGTTGGATTACCTACAGGAATCTAATGCAGAAGATACTGATTTCAGTGAAGGGGAAGGATCCCCTCGATCATCACATGAAGACGTCTCATTTGGAGATATTCTGGAGATTATGTGGTTGGTTGTCCCAAAATCCTTCTCCAAAGGAATCAGTGTTTCTGGAGACATTTGGATCTGATGCATCTACCTCCTGGATAACTCCACCCACTGATGAGCTCATTCATTTGATCTCTCAGTGGGCATGGAAGAAACCTGATGTGGTTGAACCTATCCCCAAGAGACCAGACTAAACTGTGGCACATCCGACAGGAAGGGAATTCTAGTGCAATGGAGTACCAGTGGATGCCATGGTTGTGATGGTGGCCATGAAGGTGGAACTTGTTGAATAAATTTCCACTGTCCATCCCCCTAATATAGAGTCCAGGACTTTGGATAGATTTGGGAAGTGTGTCTGTGCTTCAATGACCTTTGCTTGTAGGTCGCTGAATTATTTGGCACATTTCTTTAGGTTGCAAAGAGATTTGATAAAGGAACCATAAAATACTCTTTAGGAATCACTACTGTAGAGACTCCAACTTTGGTAACCTTGCAGTTGGTGACCCTTCTGTCCATTTCAAATTCATCCATTAGGCTTATTTCTCATGCAGCTGAGGGCACCTCAAGGGTGGTGGGTGCAGGCACCTCAATAAGGAGACACGCCTGGATGCTCTTGTGTGACTTTGCAAAGCCATTCAAGTGTTCTTTCATCAATGCTCCCTTTGACGGATCTTCCTTATTTGGCCTCAAGGTGAAGGACGCATTCTCCAGGTGTGAAAAAGATGGAAAGACTCTCTCTGCTGTAGGTGTACATTTTTCGAACCCTCAAAGGACCTTCTCTAGAAATCAATGAGGAGGATGGAAAATGTGGTTCAGAAAGTCTCAGGGTCCTTTCCAAGATCCACGTAAAGACGGTTCCCCCAGAGGCAGAGGTGGGAACACTAATGGAAGATGCCACCCATGTGGCAGAGGTGGCGTGGAAAGCCAAGGGTCTAGAGATACATTCTCTGACAGGCCCTATCAACACTCTGAAAGGAGGTCTGATTGTTCCCCTCCAGTGGCAGTCAGGGGTCATTTATAGGTTCATAGGTAGGTACTAGGCTATCTGCCCGAAGCCTAGCCAGAATGTGTTGGCTTTCGCCACCCCTTTAGATTAGTTCCTTGTGCCTCTGTCCAGCAGAGCCATTGAAGTGATCCCTTGGGTAAACTTTCTATTTCCCATCCACTCATCAAGGTTTCTCTTGAAGAGGGTTAGTGAGGAGCTCTGCCTAATGTAGATTGGAATCTTGTTCCAGAGCATGGGAAGTCTCTGGGACAGGAATCTATCCCTCCAGCACATCCTATTTTTTGTTGTGGTGAGGTTTAGATCCCTGGAGCATGTGGCTCGAGGGGATATGTTTTTTTTTTAGGTGGAGCACGTCCATCAATTCTGGGTTGGACATGGCCTTGTATGTCAGGGAGAGATCTCCTCTGAGTAGGCGGCATGCAACTGAGTACAGCTGGAGTTTCTTCAGTTGAGCTGCATAGGGCATCTGCTTGAGGCCAGTGATCCTCTTGGTGAGGTACTTCTGTGGTCTTTCCAGTTGTTGCAGGTGTCTTGTAAGGTACATCCCAAATGGGACATTGTACTCTATGATGGGTCTGGTGAGTGATGCGTAGAGGGGCCCAATTACCTCTTTCGATCTGGATGTAAACCCTTTTGTGATTAGGTGGGCCACATAGAAGGATTCTCTAACCACTTTGGCAATGTGATTATCAAAGGAGAGGTTACAATCTACTTTGGTCCCCAGATCCCTTATTACGTCTTCCGTATTTAGGGGGCTACCACCTATGTGGTAGTTTGTGGGCACTTTGTTTTTTCTAAAGGGGATGACTATGCACTTTTTGGCATTTACCTTGAAGCCATGGTTTTGACACCAGGTATCTGTCTCAGTGAGACCCTTTTGGAGGATGTGTGTGTCAGATGGAGAGTCAGTTATAGCCCCTAGTTTGCAGTCATCTGCAAACTTCATCAGCCATAGTCCTCCTGTGCTTACCTGTACCTCTTTGAAGTATATGCCGAACAGGAGGGGTCCTAGGACTGAGCCCTGGGGAACGCCACTTGTAACCGGTTTATTCCTGCACAAGAGAGCCTGGCTATATATTGCAAAAGACATCTGAGTGAAGAGGATTATTTCCAAAGGTTATATAATTCCCTTTTCCCTTCCACCTCCATCCTCACAAAAGTTTCCCAATTTTCCACCCAATCAGAGGACAGCAGCATCAGTGGAAATACAAAAGCTGCTAGAAAAAAAGAGTCATCCAAGAGGTCTCACCAGATGAGAAAGGATCTGAAACTTACTCAAGATTCTTTTTAGTGCCAAAGAAAACAGGGGACTGGAGACCAATTCTGGATCTCAGCAAATCGAACAGGTCCATTTGACACTCAGAGTTTCAGATCACGGTTCAGTCCATCCTGCCATTCCTAGGCAAGGATGATTGGATGTGCTTGATAGTATGCATCTTGAAGGTCTATCACATAAAAAATTAGCAGGCAATCCAGAAGATTCTTACACTTCCAGCTGGGAGCCAGTCCTTTCCAGTTTGGTCTCATCACAGCTCCCAGGCTGTTTACCAAATATATGGCAGTGGTTGTAGCTTACTTGTGACTGCAGGGATTCCGAGTGTTTCTGTATTTAGACGACTGGCTCATTACTGCTCCAACCAGGCATCTACTCATAATAGCAAGAGACCAGATAATCCAAACTTGCTCTCTTCTCTGAATTACAATAAATTACAACAACTCACAGTTGCAACCATCTCAAACACTAGAATTCATAGGGGCAAATTTCAGTGCAGTATCTGCAACATCTTCACTTCCTTTAGCCAGAGTAGAAACATTGAGATTCTAGGTTGCAAAAATGATCCACAACACCAAAATTTCAGCCTGGTTGATTCTTCAAGCCTTGGGTTCAATGTCAGCGGCCATAATTCTAGTCCCTCTGGCAAGATATCATGATAACTCGTAGATGCTAGTGTCCCAATGGTCAATGCTTTATCAGCAGATGTCAGTTCAAATTAGGATCACACAGGCATGCAAAAGATACCTTTGGTAGTGGATAAGATCAAATCAGCTTTTACAAGGCTGTCCATGCATTCTCCCTCAACCCAAGGCCATAGTGATCACAGACCCATCCCAGTTTGGGTGGGTGGGGGGCACTTCCTGGGGGAAATAGTCCAAGGCACTTTGTCCCCTAAAGAGGCCAATTTACAAGTAAATATCCTGGAGATGAGAGCAGTGCTTTTAGTATTGCAAGCCTTTCAAGATCCTCTCCTTCTGGGGATAATTGCAATTCAAACAGACAATATGTCAGTAGTTTGGTACATCAACAAACAAGGAGGAATCACATCTTACCCCTTGTGTCAAGAAGCACTCAGAGTGTGACAATGAGTGATCTCATCTAACTATTTTCAGATAGCAGTGCATCCGGAGAATCCAATGTGATTGCAGACAAACTCAGCAGGTCCATTCTACTACCTCATGAGTGGTCTCTGAACAAGAAAGGGAAGGAAGCAATTTTTTCATCAATGGAGCTAGTCTTGCTGCATTCTTTTTGCTTCTCCCCTAAACAACAATTGCAGCAGCTTTTTTTGCCCTAATCCCCCCAATGGGGAATCACTGAGGGACTCTCTGTTGTACAATTTTCCCTCTGGTCTTCTCTATACTTATCTACCATCTCCAATGATTCCCAAGTTTCTGTAGAAACCTGCAAGGTTGAAAAGCAAAGTCATTCTCATTGCACCTTACTGGCCTCGACAGGTTTGGTTCCCCTCCTTTGGCCCCATCTTCTGGATCCGATTCCAGACCTACTGTCTCACCCGGCAAGCATGATTCATCTGGATATCTCGCACTTCAAGCTAACAGCGTGGCTTCTCCACTTCCATTAATAGTCAGAATACCTATGCTCTTGTCTCCTGTTCATTATATACGTTTGTCTTCCCATAAAGCTTCTACTAGGAAAATCTACAAGAGCAAATGGAAGAGGTTTCTTTGTTGGGCACATCAAAAACATATCAATCCCTTTTCAGCTCCTACACAAAGTGTCTTAGAGTTTTTGGCAGAAATTTTTAATGAGGGAGCTAGCTCCTCTACCATTAATGTTCAGTTGGCAGCAATCACTAACTTTCATGTAGGAGTTGACAGTTCTTTTCTAGCCTCTGCTAAGATATGCAAGGCCTTCCCAAGACATACTATTTTACTTAGACCACCTTATAAAGATCCTACTCTTCCATGGAATTTGAATATTTTGTTGCAGACCTCCCCCTTTGCACCAGCAGTAAAATGTGAACTTTTATTTCTAGCCTGGAAAATTATATTTTTTGTGACTATTACCTCTGCTAGGAGAATTTAAGAACTTTAAGTGCTGTCCTCTAAAACTCCTTACATGATTTTCAACAAGGATAGGGTGATGTTAAGAACCAACCCTTCCTTCCTTCCTAAGGTGGTGTCAGAATTCAGTATGAATCAGTCTATTAACTTGCCTGCTTTCTTTCCAAACATTTGCTGGATGTTCATAGACAGTTACATTTCTATTTACACAAAACAAAAGAGATTAGAAAATCGGATCAGTTATTTGTATCCTTTGCAGATAACAAATTAGGCAAATTGGTTGCAAAGGTAACATTGGCAAGGTGGATTAATGATTGCATAGCCTATGTCTATAATAAATTGGGCATTTCATTGCCAAAACCTTTAAGAGATCACTCTACTAGCTCTATCGCAACCTTGTCAGTATTTTTATCCAATCATTCCATGGATGACATATGTGTAGCTGCTACTTGGGCTAATCCTCCTACTTTTATCACTCATTATAAATTGGATTTGGTCTCGAGGAGAAGAGCAGCCTTCGGTTCAGCCATGTTCAGGAACATCATTCCTCAGAGTCCACTTGGGATATTAGGTAGTTGGGGACTCTGTCCCTGTGGTTGAGAAATAAATGAAAATTGGCAACATCAGATAAAAAAAGTTATGTACTTAGCATAACATTCCATCTGTGTTGTCCATTTTCATTCTTCCTCAACTCCCCACCCTCCAAGCCCCAACCTTTCCCATTATGGACTTCTGGAAGAGCAAGATGTATCAAAGACATCACAGTGTCCTGTATGGAGACCCATATATTGTTTTTCCTTTCTTAGGAACTTTATTCTGATATTTATTACTTATGTCATCTAGCAAACAAGATCTGAGGTATGATGGGGATTAGTGCATTATGTGTAAGGAGGAACTCAAGAGTTAGTTAGCCACGAGCTATAATAACGGCTGAGTTGGATCCAAGGTTCAGATCCAAACCAAATGGTTGAGGAAGAATAAAAATTAACAACATAGACGGAATGTTATAGTAAGTACTTAACTTCTTTTTCTGGTGCTTCTGCTCACAGTCTCATTCTTCTGATAACTACCTACAACTCCTAAACATAGGTATGGATGGGGATTTATGCTAACTAATAAACTGAAAGCTTTGTCAGAGAACTTGGCTTCTACATCAGTACTGCAGACTAACACCCACCTTCCAGTCTTCTTCTCAGTCTTATAAACCTGCATCTGTTTGCCATCTGTCATGAACAACACCGTGAGGTATTTATACTCCTCCAGTAAGGCTTGTAGTCCCCCCACTTGAAAAGAACACTCCACTTTTCTGTAGGAAAGCATCATAGCCTCAGATCTGGTATGGTGGATTAACATTTAATTTGTTTTGCACTCAGCAGTGAATTGCTCAGTTGTGTCTGAGGTCACTATCAGATGAGGCCAAAAGGTCAATACTATCTCTAGATATCACATCTAGGTATCCCAAATGAACACCATCCTAGCTTCTACTGTGTCTTTGTATTCTCTTTAAGCAAACAAGGAGTAGAAGAGTTGACAAGTTGCTTTCTTGGTAAAGCCTGGCATCCACTTTGAAAACATCAGGCTTAATGCCATGAACATGGATAGAACTCTACCTACCATCATATAGAAGCCAGATAGCACAAGCAGTGGCTAGTGGTACCCCTTACTTATATAAGGCCTCCTTTACAGCACATACCAGGACACATGTTCATAAGCCTTTATCAAGTCTTCAAAGCAACTAAGTACTGGATTAGCAACCCCCCACAAATCACATAAATGTGAAAGGATAAAAAGGCTTTCTTCTCTTCAATAGCCCCGGCAGAGTCTACACTTTTTTCCTTAACTATTGCCAAAGTTTTCTGTCTTTAGGACTCTGTTATAGAATTTTCCTGAGAGGTAGAGGAGTGTGATTCCTGTCTAGATGCAACATTTGCTATAACTCACTTTCTTAAATCCAGTGACATTGTCCCAACTTTCCAAACAACATTGAACAGGCACATTAGCCAGGCTACTCCAACTCACCCCATGATCTTCCACATCTCTGGTCATATCTCATGCTCCCATACAGTGCTGCCACTGTGGAGGTCTCTGAGTACTGTCGTGACTTAGGTTTCTTCACTGTAAACACTTTCGAGTTTTCATGATTGTCAGCTAGAGCGTCTTCTGTGTGGAGACATGCGTGAATGGGTGTACCTTTGTTGAAGGTTGTGCGTCAGGGCTGGCAAACTCGGCACGTAAAAAATCTACTGCCAATCATTAGTGGACCGGAGTTCCGCTGCGGTGACCCCTAACCGGGAAAAGCCGAAAGACGCAAGCATTTTGGATAGAATGGGGTATCTCCAGGACAAGTAGATCCTCAGAAGTGTTTAGTACATTTTTCTGCCAAAAATGTTAATTTAATAGAATGGGAATTACATAATCGTAATATAGTAGTGCTGGCATTACAGTTCAGTCAATGATGCAATTTAAGTGCTGTCTACAAGTATAATTTTATTCTTATTTTTGGTTCTCTGCAGCTGATCATAAGCTATTCCCAGGGCCTTGCCTTGTTCAACAGGTCAGCCAGATCTGTCTAATCTTCCTTGGGCTAATTCCAACAGATTTTTAGGGAGGATAAAGAGATTGAGGCACCCGAAGCTGCATCATATAGTCACTGAAGTCGGGAGGTTTTTGCTTCTACTCCCCACACCATGTTCCAATCTTAACACCCGGCATGATTAAACCCTGAAATCAACAGTTAAAATTAGTGTGGTGTTTTTAGTCTGAATTCATGTTTTGTGGTGTTTTAATAGTGGAGATATCAGAATATTATGCTGTGTTTTTTTTTTAAGTTCCCAGTTAAAATTAGTACAACAGGCCTATCTGCCTGAGTTTGTGTTGGGTTAGGAGGATGTAAAAGATCTCATGGACCTTACTAAAAACAATAAAGGAATTTTCCCAGTGCCCTGGCCAAATTTACCCTGGTCAGTATGAATATCATCTTGGGTCTTTCTTTAAAGAGGCCATTGGCCTAGTGGGACTAATCCAGAAAACAAAGAATGAATGAATGAATTCAGGAAACACATTTGCTGATTATCTTTAAATTATTTGCAATGGATTTCATTTAGGTCTTTTACAGTTTATAAAATTTCTTCTGAAACTTTTTTGACTATCCATTTAGCTTATGTGGACTTAAGATTTTATTAAATGCTAGTTCTTACTGTGTAACAGTGATCATGTGTGGTTCATGCCTGCAGTTTTACAATACTGTGAACATGTTATTTTTTTATTCTTTTTGCTTTCCTCAAAGGATGAGGACTACATTGATTGAACAGCACAATAAAGACTGGTGGGAACACTATGGTTTATTGTGTGGCGTTTTATCATCTTGTAAAACATTTCAGAAGAAATATTGTGCTTTCTCTTCGTCAAAGTTTTTTAATATTGAAGCTTGTTCTACTGAATCTGCAATGGCTTGTATATGGATTGTAGAATTTTTTGTTTTATTATATATGTTTCTCTTTTGTAACTGTGTTGTAGGACTCTGGAAATTGTGAGATTTCACCTTTTCCTTTTCTATGAGTATTTGTGACCTTGCAGTTAGTACATTTAGAATTTAGGGGTATGGGGGACAGACCCCTACCCCCTAATGCAGAAAAACAATTTTTGTAGCTGTGGTAATGTGTAGGGTTAAATATTTTAGTCTGATCTGGACTAAGAAAGATGTGTTTAATCATGATAAATACAAATGACAGTTTCAGTATGACATTGTCTTTTTGGACACAGCACTGGTGGTAATAAACTTAGAGTGATTAGACAGGAATCAGACAATTTGATCCCATGAAAATTTCCAGCAGGACCCTTCTCTTACATACTTGCCTGACTTCTTACTTCTACATCTTTGATTTCATAATATGCAGTTTTCAAGTTAATTTGTTTCTTTGGCATAATGGGCTCATTTAAAATTTAAAATGTGACCTCTTGTGCCAGATTTAATTAAAACTCTTACAGGAAGTAGTGTCTCTTCCTTATTTGTTTTTAAGGTCGACACCCTGTGCTCTGTCAGCTTTCCATATGAGTTGCTGCAGCTCATAGTGACCTTGGAAGGAGCTGCCTCATCAGAGTTTTTTTAGGGAGAGTGTGCAAGTCAGAATTTTTTTTGCATTGTCTGTGGATGTTGTGAGCATGTTGAAATAAAACAGAATAATCTGTAGTGCAAATTACTTCACTACAGTGCAGCAGCCTTCACAAGAAAATATGTCCTGCTTCAACACTTTGAAATTTGGTAAAGGAGTTGGTTTTGCAGCTGACAAAAAATTCAGTTACATCCCTTGGATGATAACACGTTATTTGTTTCCCTGACTTGCTCTTTGCCATCAGTCAAAAAAGAACTTCTTTTGATGTAAAAATGGAAATGAAATGGTTGGGAATCTCCCATGCCGTTTTGTGTCCTACCAAGTTAAAAGAGGAAATAATTATTGGAGATAAAAGTGAGTTTTACAAGTAAGAAGAAAAAAAATAAAGCCTAAATGACTAGTTTATATACAGACTCTTCCCAGTTGTTTTCAGTTTACTATGTTTACCCCTGTGGAGTGAGCATTTGCTTTTCATGTTGGGATTCTAATCTATTTTTGCACATTTTATGTAATCTGCATGATGCTGTAGATAATGTTTTATATTACATTTGAAGCATAATAATAATAATAATAATAATAATAATAATAATAACATCCCCCCATACATGCCTTCCCTCCTGGCAGGTAACTTTTAATTTCTGTATTCATTTTAGAGTATCTGTTGGTGAAATTTTGAATTCCCTGTTTTTTTCTTGCTATGCTGTATTTGCTGCTAACTAGGCTCATAAATATTCTGACTTGTTCCTGAGGAACATGGGATTATCACAGTCCCACTTATTTAACTCTAAGGTTTCAATAGATATAAATTGTGCTTGATACTCTGTAGGACAGATGTAACTTCATATAACATAAAACAGTGGATTAGTAGCACAAGATTATGGCTCAGATTTGGAAAGGGTTACTTCCAGCAGAAGACCACTGTCAATAGCACTTTACAGTTCAGAAACAGGCCTGCATTGGTGATTCTACATGGGTGATAGGATAATTGTGTTGGGCTGTCTCCACTGCCTTGGTAAATGCTAATGAAGAATTTTTGGGGATTGGCCTTTAGTAATTAGTCATGAACTCTTCCCAGAAGTGTCTCCACTTAAAAAAGTTCCACAGTAGGGCAATTCATAGGTTGATTGTGTACATTGCATATGTTAATGATCACAGCTGAAATGTTGCATTCCCTCATTGTAGCCAGGTAGTGTTGTGTGTGTGTTTACACAAATGCGTGAATGGGTGAGAGCGTCTCTGATTGTGATCAGATTGTGATTTGATGGTGTGGGTTCTTATATCTGTTGAGTGTCTGCTTCTGTGTGGATCTATGTATGTGTCTGGGGGGATTGCTATGCGATACCTCTCAATTCCCCTAAGACATGATTAGAGCCTGTAATACTAGGGGTGGGCACTAGAAACTAGGACACATTTTAAATATTATTCTTTGTCACTTAGTAATTTTGATCACCCCTCCTGGTAAGATTGTAGGGCAATTTCCTGTGCTTTCTCCTGCTAACGTGGTGGACTTAGGCATTCTGAGACAGTCTGGCAACTGTTTAATGTACACAGGCAACCCCCTCCTCTTACCTCCCAACACTCATACCTGTGAGCAATGCACTTATATCACCAAATGGGAAGCAGTGCACGCTCCATCCAAGACCAGAGTAGCTGGTCAACACCTACAACTCACTACATAAAACACACAGCAATCCAAAACACCAACCATTACAACCCACACATAGAAACACAAACCATACACCCACCTTCGCAGAGGCTCTCAATAAAAATTTACTCAAACAACAGAGACCCCTGAGACAGAAACACACTTGACCACCACAACACAACACCAACCCCAGAACACATAGCTCACCACCACAGTGTGCCCCTCAACCCAAGCCCTTAAGGCAAAACACTTTGCTCAATGTACTAATCATTGGAGACTCAATTGTGAGGCACACTGATGTCCCATTCACTAGGCTGAACAAGGAGAAGGTGACAGTCAGTTGTCTATCAGGTGCCAGGATCCACCACATAACACATGCATTTAGGTCACTCCACAACAAGTACAAATATGACTCGGTCATTGTCCATGTCGGTGTCAATGAACTGAGACATACTTCCCTGGACTACATGAAAGAGATGTGATGGAACTCACGGATTATGTGGCCCAGGCAGGTATGACCCTAGCCCTGAGCAGTATTCTACCATCACCCAGAATGATAGTACGAGCAGAAAATGACTGACTTCAACAATTTTCTGGTGTCATTCTAAGGGGATCCAGTATCTGTCTGCCTGGGATGACATGATCGACAGACCTCAATGCTTTGCCAGAGATGACATGCATCTGTCACCCCTGGGATTCCGGGTACTGGCTAAGGCTCTTACCACCCCTATAGTCCCTTTTTTAGGCAGTGTTCCAAAGACCAAAATTCCGCCATAACAGCTACAAACAAATGCAATCTGAGGGTCATGCTGCTCAGTGCTAGAAGTCTAAATCTCAAGATGCACTCGCTCAAAGCTCTCCTCAAACTGGAGAATGTCGACATCTGTGCTGTAACAGAGACCTGGTTTAAAGAGGCAGAAAGCACCCCTAGGCTACAACTCATTCAATACCATTTGGACCCAGAATATGGCCAGAAGCTCCAAAGACGGCAGTGTCTCCATATTCTTAAAGGATACACACACCTCTAGACTGGTAGCCCAGCTAATGCATCCGAGATACTTCAGGTACAACTCACACTGGGTAAGACAGTGATACAAGTCATAGCCTGGTACAGAACCCCAAACATGTCCCTAGACTCTTACTCCAACTTCCTAAGCAGCCTGGAATCTATCACGGTCCAACCCAATACTCTCATACTGGGTGACTTCAACTACTCTTTCATCAACTGGGAAAACTATTCAAGTACCAATGTACAGGCCCAACGTTTTCTGGAATTTATCAATTCCATTGCCCTGGACCAGCTCATTCTGACCCCCACTAGAGGAAGCAACATCCTCGACCTGGTTATCACCACCGTGGGAGACCATTGCGCCACACCTATAGTCAATTCCTCCCTGGTTAAATCTGAATACAAACTGATCACCATGGAAATTTCCATCTCACCTACACCCCCTGCTAAGGTGATCACCCTGAAAACGTCTCTAAAGCCAACTTTGGGCTACTAAAAACAGAGGTGGCTAACTTCTTAGTACCCATGCCAATGGAAAATAGCTGCATGACTGCCAAATCATACACCAATGCACTGTATGAGCATGTTCACAAATGCATGGACCTTGCCATACCAGATAGAACTAAGATGCTCTCCTCCAAAAAAAGGAAGCCAATTTGGTGGTCCCCAGCCATCAATAAACTCTACAACAGGAGGAAGAAAATGGTGCAAAAAAAAAAATGAAATCACAAGACTGGAAAACCTCCCTTATCAGTCTGAACAAAAAGCTGAGATCCCTTATCAAATCCTCTAAAGCCAGCTATGAAGGCGGAATTATGTCTGACACCAAAAACAACCACAGAGCCTTCTATAGCTATATCAAACACCTAAAAGGCAATATCCAGATTTGCTCTGAGTTATTGCAGAATGGCACCTCCTATAGTGAGCCAACAGATATAGCCAACATGCTGGCCAACAGATTCAGTGCCAACTTTACCCCTCTCCCTCCCCCCAAGGGCTCTATCACAATACCAGAAGAAAGCCTGGTACCCACCATTTCTGTGGCACAGGTAAAAGCTGCATTGTCCAAAGCCAAGAATACAGCATCCATGGGACCTGACAATGTCCCTGGCTGCGTACTACATGAGCTACAAAATGAACTGGCACCACATCCGTGTGCCCTGTTTAGTCACAGCCTTACCTCAGGCTATGTCCCCAACAAATGGTGCACTGCTACAGTCATCCCGCTTCATAAAGGGGGAGCAACTACAGAACATGGGAACTATTGCCCCATTAACTTGATAAGTCTGGTATGCAAAGCTATGGAGCGCATCATCATGGACCTGCTTAACAAAGATATAGGAAATCTCCAAACTCTTGACCCCACACAGTTTGGCTTTGTCAAGGGGAGATCCTGCCTGCTGAACCTGGTTGACTTCTTTGAGGCAGTCACCAAGGCTGTGGATGAGGGTAAGGCAGTAGGCCTTTGATACCATTCCACATTCGGGTATCATTGATAAACTCACCAAACTAGGCATCAATCCTTACATCACTAGGTGGGTTGCAAATTGGCTCACAGACAGTACTCACAGAGTGAAAGTTGCGGATTTCAGGTCAGACTGTCAACCAGTCACAAGTGAAGTCCCACAGGGCTCAGTTCTGGGCCCTCTCCTGTTTGGCATCTACTTCTTAGAAGTCCAGGCCAACACAGAAGGACTCTGGCTGACCAAGTTCACTGATGACTGCAAGCTAGGAGTCATTATCAACTCCCCAAGTGATGCAGACATCCTACAAAAAGACCTCTCTGAGACCAGTGACAGGTGTCAGAACCATGGCCTGAAGCTTAACTCCAAAAATGTGTTATCATCCCCTTTGGAAAAAAACTCAGTTCCCATGTCTTCACACTTCTGTGTCTCTGCTGGACAGTGGCACAGGAAAATAACTTTCTTGGGTGGCGTAAGCTATGGAACCTTGCTGGCTAGGCTTATGTAGGCTCTTGGGCCGATAGCCTAGTACCTACCTATGAACCTATGAATTACCATGTTGATGGGAGCCCACTGAACACTGAAGGGGGCATAAGAGATCTGGGCACCCAGGTCGACAGCCACCTCACCTTCGACCACCACATTGCCACTATGGTCAGCAAGTTCTTCTACGTGGCACATCTTATAACAAAAGGTTTCGCATCCAGAAAGAAAGAGGTCATCATCCCTCTCTATTCATCCCTCATTTGACCAATCATCGAATATAACACCCTGTTTGCCTTGTACCTGACCAGACACTTACAGCAGCTGAAGAGAGCACAAAAGTACCTCACAAAAAGGATCCTAGGCCTTAAACATATGTCCTACACGGACAGACTCAAGAAACTTCAGCTGTTCTCAGTCTATTATCGTTTACTTAGAGGTGATCTCTGCTTGACTTATAAAGCCATGTCTGACCTAGCTCTACTTGAAATGCTACACCTAAAGAAATCCCAATGCGCCACATGCTCCAGAGATCACAACCTCATTACCACAATTAACATAACATGTTGGAGGAACAGGTTCATCTCCCAAGGACTACCCATACTCTGGAATAATCTTCCCATTCATGTCAAACAGAGCACCTCGCTGCCTCTCCTCAAGAGAAATCTTGACAAGTGGATGAGTAACAAAGTTCACTCCAGGGATCATTCCAGTTGCCCTACTGGATAGGGGCACTGTGAACTAACATCGGGTGGCACAGTGCCTGGGACATTTTTTTTGGGCTAGGCTTGTAAAGGCTTCAGGGCTATTATCCTAGTACACACCTATGAGCCTATGAACTTAAAAAGTTAAAAGAATGATGTGTTTTGCATCATGAAGCATTTTCTGAACAACAGGAAGTATGAAATTCTGTCTGCGATTGACTGAATAACTGAAAGCATATTTGATTTATGAGGGACAGGACAAATATGAGAGGCAACATTTATTTGTTTGTATTTTATTTTGTCCTTGATTACCAGGAAAATCTGAGTGGGCCTGGGGAGAAAAAATCAATCACAGTGCATTTATATTAACAAATGAATTTTGGACAGTTCTCAGAGAAAAAAAAAACAAGCATAGTTACAGGGAAGTAAATATTGTGGGAAGAAATATCCATGGAATTGTTATGGCTAGGCTTGTACAGGCCCTAGGGCCGATAGCCTAGTATCAACGTATGAACCTATATAACAGGTATATACAGTTCTGGTAGATGTAGATTCTTTCAGGAAGTAAATTGATTTATACTGTATACAGAAATGTTTGTAAAGATTTCAAGAGATATAATGAAGAGTTATAAAATTATGTAGGAGGGAGATATTAGTATTTTATATGATGATAGTGGTAATGGCATTTGAGTGAGTGAGCATGGAATAGCATTATGTTTATCTAGGCTGTTTGTTCCTAAGTGGAAGGCTTATGCATTGCTTAAATGGGGAATGTATGAGAGGGGTAGAGTGATGGATTGGGGGGGGGGCATTAGAAAAAGACAAAGATGAGAAGTAGAGTTTGTATTTCAGAGAAAGATGAGCTGTGATATTGGAAAAAGGTAAGTGCTTATTTTCAACTGTTTTCTGCACTTCTGTTTTATTGCATATTTGTTTAATCTGTGCAACTGTTTCTTTAGATCCCACCCATCCGCCCAGTTGGTGTTGTGGTCTTAAAGCTTGGTGGCTTTGAGTTGCCCGGCTGTAGTATAAAGTTGATAATGGACACTCCCCCCAATCACATTACATCAGCTCATTCTACTGTTTATAGTGAGAACTTTGTAAAGGCCCACCCCTTTAGCTTCTCAATCTCAAATTGTCTTATTATCTTCTATCTCCTCACCTTCTACTAAAAAAAAAAAAAAAAAAAGTACCTCTTCCTATTTCAGTTTGTTACTTGTGCTTAGGAGTTTAACTGCATACAGTTTGCCATAATTTTTACTGCTTGTTGGCAGCCTTATTAAATTGGTGACAGTATTTTACTGAATTGCTGCTTTATTTGTACTGTCTTTTACTGTTGTGATTGTGAGCTACTGTTTTAAAGCAATCTACTGATTAACTGTATTTCATTGGTGTCTACTGCAATTCATTACTGTTTAACTGCATTTTACTGCATTTTGTTACAGATTAACTGTATTTTTTCATATTATGAGTTCTGTTCTTTTGACTATAAGTGGTTAATCTGTGCTTCACTGTGAGTTTTCCTACTGAGTTCTTAACCTTAAAATTGAGTAACATAGTCTAGATACAGGTCTGCTGCATCCAGAGCTTCAGCTAAATGGTTTTTAACCCTTTTTGAAGTATTCCAGCTACAGATTTTCCCTTAGTAGCACTTGTGTTATCATCTAGTAGTACTACTCTTAGACCTTCCTGCCTTTACCCTCTTAGCTCTTTCTGGCCTCTCTCCCTCAGTTTCTGACAAATATGGATGGACATTTTCCTACATTTTCTCCTGCCAGTCTGGTTTATATGGGCATCCTGAGACAGTGTAGCAACTGTCTCATGTACACAGACAACTCTCTACTACTACCACCTAGGAACACAATTTGTGAGAGCTGCAGTTACATCAAGCACCTAGTGTCATTGATCTCTCCCCCACAAACCAGTATATCTGGCACTGAGAGGGTTAGCAACACGAACACCACACCTCAAACACCAACCACACCTATACAACACCCCCCCACATATGTGGAGATCCTCAACAAAAGCATACCCAAACAAATGAGACCTCCGAGGCATAAATGCACGCAAACTCCACTGCCCACCACACCACACACCACACATAGTCCACACCCCTGTGTCTTACAGCCACTAAGGCCTAAACATAAACCCAACATATTAGTCATAGGAGACTCCATTGTGAGACACAGATGTGTCCATCACCATTCTGGATAAGGAGAAAGTCACGGTTAGTTGTTTGTTGGGTGCCAGAATCCGCCATATCACCAATGCACTCAAGTCTCTCAACAGGTACTGTTAGGATTCTGTCATAGTCTATGTTGGAGTAAATGACTTGAGAAGTACCTCCCTGAACTATATGAGATGAGACATTATTGAGCTTGCTGAATATGTGTCCCAGCAGGTATGTTCCTAGCTTTAAGCAACATTTTACTGTCACTCAGAATGATGCCTCAATACAAACCGAAAATTATTGACTTTTAACAATTGGCTTAGTTTCTGGTATCATCCCAAAGGGATCCAGTACCTGACTGCCTGGAATGATATGATTGACAAACCACGATGCTTTGCCAGAGATGGCCTGCATCTGTCTCCCTTGGGCTTCAGGCTCCTGGCAAAGGCTCTTGCCTCCCCCATAGTGCCTTTTTTAGGCAACACCATGAGGTCAAAACTACCAACATGAAAATTTCATCAAAACGTAAATTAAAAGTCATGCTGCTAAACACTTGGAGTCTACACATGAAACTGCACTCATTGCAAGCATTCTTAACCCTGGAAGAAGCTGACATTTGTGCAGTCACAGAAACCAGTTTCAAAGCTAAGGACAGCACCCCAGCCATACCAAGTTACTCATCCTATCATTCAATCAGACCCCAAACCATGGGCAGCAAAACAAAAGGAGGTGGAGTTGCAATATATATAGAAGACATACACACCTCCAGGCTGGTCAAACAGTATGATGCACAGGAAACACTCCTGGTGCAGCTAAAAATTGACAAGACCCCTATTTAAATCATAGCTAGCTATAGGCCTCCTACTTTGACCGAAGATGCCCAATCCACCTATCTGGACCTCTTTACATCTATCAAGATTCAACCCCTTTACCCTGATCCTGGGTGACTATAACTAGCCAACCATAGATTGGAAGAAATGCTCATGCCAAAACACAAATGCCCAGAGATTCCTTGATTTCGTCAATGCAAATACCTTGGACCAGTTGGTTGACACCCCCATATGAGGTGAAAATATCTTGGACTTGGTATTAACCAACATCAGTAACCACTGCAGCATCCATACAGTGTCATCATCCCTGGTAAGTTCCCACCACAAAGCAGTCACTTTTGAAGTCACCATCTGATATTGTTAATCCTCGTTCATTCCTTACACATGGGTATCGGTTCCAATCTCGGAACTGAGCCGGCCATTTTCCAAGCTCGCGTCAGCTTCAAACTCTTGAGCTAAACTCTTACCCACAACCCCCCTCTCCCTGTTACCTCAGATTTCATTTGCCACGTTGCCATTCAGTTGTGTCAAGCTACTTCTCTTGAGCTAAGTGCAGTCGATTGTTGTTTAATTGTTTTACAGAATACTTTTCTGTCAGAAAAGTTAATATTTTATTGTCTCTTACCCTATCGCATCTAGCGTACATAATTTCTTCAGGTTTTTCTGCTTCTTTCTTTACCACATTTACCATGAGGTATTCTCTCTTTACCATCGTTGGTAATCCTTTTCCTTTTTCTCTCATACCTTCGGGTACTCTCTTGTACCATTGCTGGTACCTTTTCTATTAATTAATTTGCTGTCATGGCAGATAAGAAAGGTAGTCCGGGGTTTAAGCGGTGTTCTGATTGTGGACACAAACTGCCTACATCTGATGCACACTCTTTGTGTGTTTATTGTTTGAGAGCTTCCCATTTGTCTGTTGACCCACCCTGTTCTATTTGTGAGAACTTTTCTAATAGAACCTTGTTGTAAAGGAAAAACAAGCTGTTACTGAAGGGACTTCTAAAATCTCCCTTTTCAGAGGCTATTTCTGGGTCGGAGGCCTCAACCCCTCCTAGAGCCCTTAAGAAAACATTAGATGTTCCTACTAAGGCTAAATCTTTTCCTTCATCCCCGGCTGGGTACTCCCACGAACCAAAACCAAAAAAGGCTAAAGTTTCTGCTCTGGAGCTCACTCAGTTAGCCCCAGTGCTTTCGGTGCCTATACCTTCGGCACTGAGGCCTTCAGCTCCATTAGTGATTTCGGCTTCATCTTCTCCTGCAGCCTTCTATATATCAACACCAAGGGGCTCCTTGGTTCAGACCATTACCACTGTATCGGCACCGACCATTCAGTCGATGCAGACCTTGACCGTGTCAGCTCCGAGATCTTCCTTAGAGCCAGCGCCTTTACTGTTGACTCCAGTTTTGTCAGTTCCAGCTTTGGCACAGACAACCACTTCGGCACCGATCCCTGTGTCGGTGCAGAGCATGACCTTGGCACCGATGACTTCTTCGGTACAGACAACAGTAGTCCAGTCTCTCTCGGCACCATTGTCGTGGTGCAGTCAGATGAGATGGGCACCAAGTCTGCCTCTTCTGTGGACAGGCCTGTTTCTCCCTCAGTATCTGTGAGGTCCACTAGATGCCTTTCCTAACATGATGTGTTGCGTCTTGTGGACCAGGTGCTCTTGGCCAGAGGTATCCCACCCCTCAGGAACTATCCTTCCTTGGGAGGTGATCACCCATCTCCAAAGACCCCTTCTTATTCTCCTCCTTCATTGCCTTTGAAGTCCATGGATATAGCACAGTCTTCCCCTTCTGTGGTTCCCTTTATGGATCTCACTAAGGAACCACAGTTGCCTTTGTGGCAGGAAAGTTTTGCTACGACCCAGGATGTCAGTTGTGACATGCATAGTTTGCTGCACCACAGCCATCCAGGGACTCTGGGTCGGCAGGCTGAGCCACTTAGGGGAGGAGTGACCCCTGTCCTAGATGTGCACTTCTCTTTGGGTGGACCAGCCTTCCAACTGATGGAGAAGGCTTTCGCTGCTGCTGGCGATACCGGTCTGTGTATACCTCCACCCTCCTCTGGTACACTGGTTTCACAAGTCACACCTAGCAGACACCGGGTGCAAGGGACGCAGGACATATTTTCTCAGGAATCCCCTTTTCCGCTGTCTTCTCCAGCTTCTCCCGCTGAGGAGTTCCACCGGAAAAGTTAGTGTAAGAGGAAGCACATGGACTCCACAGAGGAGTCCCTCACCAAAGACACAGATTTCGATGAGGGGGAAGGGTC